>NC_137615.1:22162221-22179721 GCF_963280865.1 Gymnoscopelus braueri
GTAGGCCTAAGAATACTTTGAGGACTCTAACAGGAGCACTCATCAAAGGTTACTTCGACTATGCATGCACACCTCATGGTACCATAACACCACAAAGGCATTAAAAACAAGGCTCCAGACATCCCAAAACAAACTGGTAAAGCTACTTCTTGGCCTTACATCTACAACTCATTTAACCCCTGCTCACTTCTCTAGGGTCGGATGGCTCAGGGTAGAGGACAGAGTACAGCAACTTGCAGTGTGATTCCCTTCTCTCCTTAAACGAGCCGCTCTAAAGGAGCACTAACAGGTGACTGCAATTCGAAACTGGCCCCTGTAATAAAAGTCAAAGCCTAGCCCCCCCCCCCCCCGAACTGTTTACTGTACATATTTTAGTATAGTTTGTATTCAAACTGTTTATATGATGTTTTGCATAGTAGTGCATATTTGTCTGTCATTAATGTTTCGATTAATTGAGTACAAAGGACCCCAATGGAAACAAGCCATAGACTTTCTTGGGTTTAAAATCCTCTTAGCAGACCTTGTATTGAACTGTACTTTCCTGTGCTTTTTTTTTGCAAACTGCTAATAAAGTATTCAATCAATCAAAGAAACAAGCCACCAGGTGGCGCTTGTGTCTGCTTCCTGCCTAACCATTTCAGTGCTGGGGCTAGGGCCAGGCAGGAGCAATTCCTTGGGCAATGTGAGGAAATGAGAGGTGGAGCTAGAAGCGCTGATACGTCTTTCCCATGATATTTGTCTAATTTAGACACAGTTGAATAGAACAGTTGTTCAACGGAACAGTACCTGGTTAGTGTTCGTTTCCATGTTATATAACCAGGTGGAGGTCTTTGAGAGAGGAGTTGAGTGACGCATTGACTGATAAGCCTCCTTCTTAGTGACCCTCAACAAAATGACCAGGACACCTGCTGTGACAGAACAAAGCCTCTCTGTGATCTGATTAATGAAGTATTTCACCTTTTAGCATGATTTCTGTCCCTCAAATCCCTTAGGCATGCATCAGCTTATTATTGACTGCATGTGCACCTGGAAGGCAGGGGGAATTAGTTTAGCAAAGTGAAATGTGGTTGTTCAGCTATGGATATTCACAAGAATGATACATTAGATTTGTACGTCTCACTGTTTCTCTTCCACACAGTTAACTTGTCCATTCAAGACTTTCCATTCATGGTTCTTTCAGAGTTCATGTCCATAATGCCTCTGGGCCCCTTGTGTCTGTAGGGGGTCCGAGGGAGTCTGTGTGAGATTCGATAACAGGGAGCTCTGTTGTCAACCAACAGTCCACTGGGACATGGACACAGATGTCCAAAAAGAGTTTGTGTTTTCAGTGTGCAAATGTGATTGCTCTTCTTCTGCCAGGACAGTGAAGTACTTGTTTGCACTTTAAACAAAATGCACAGCGCAGATTAATAAAAAGCAATTTGGGAAATACATATCTAGATCAACACAACCATCATCAGCATCCAAATATACACAGAAGCCATACGAAACTAAAAACAACCATGATACACTAGGCATGACAATACATTAATTAGAGTGACATAACATTATGACCCAGGCACTGTAGTTGGGAGCATCAGGACAGAAAAGATTAAAAAACATTTCCGCACACTGGAATTAAATCTCCCTTTTTAACTGGCCATGTTTTGACATTTGTTCTCGTCAGTGTGTCAACAATATGGAATAGTTTTGTTTAGTACTGTGTGACAGCCTGCATGTGGAGTACACAGTTGCCTGGCTACTGAAGACTTCATTATCACTGTGCATATGACGCTTGTGTTCATCGATGTGAGTGCTCAAATGGCAATTTGTCTTTGCGGTATACGACAATTCCCATGGGTGACAGAGTCGACAGATCGTATTAGTTGGACATTTGAAACTTTGTTTTATCTTGTATTCCTTTGACTGGGTGTTGCCTGTGGAAATGTTTGCCCTTTTGATATCTTTGAATGCTACACATCATGTGCCACACTGCCACTTCAAAGCGTAATCTTATTTAACCCCGGTTGATCCAGCAGAGTGGCACAGTGGAGGACTGTGGTGACCCTGAGCAGCTCCCAGGAGTCTTTGTTTTGTGTGAGGACAGAAAATCTAATAACAGCCATTATGACAGAGATTTTAAAGAGACGGAGATGATCTTTATGAATCCAGTTTTTTTGTGCAACTGAAAGAATATGAAGCAAGGAATGTTTAAAACGGAGCATTTGACATGAAAAAGTTAATGTTCCCTGCTACAACCGCACAGGACTTGTTAATGTCAGTTGTAATGTATTTAAGTTGTCGTGCATGTGGATTTTTTTTTTGGGCGCAGCCCAGCTGCAGGGTGAAGGCAAGCATTGAAGTGCAACACATACAGGCTAGCTTTGTTTCTCATTGAGGTTTTCATAAGGGCAAAGTTTCAGCAAAACATCACCAAATGGCATTTTCAGGCTCTGGTGTGCTGTTTTTGTTTTTGAATGGAACTAGCAAGTTTGTTGCTCACATCAGTGAACACAATCTTCCCACATACCCAAGTACAAAAGTGCTACAATTATCTCCCTCTCCCCAAAGACAGGAAAAGGAAGGTAAATCGCAACAGCTTGTATTACATTTCCAGATCACTACTTGCTATCCTGTTTGCTTATGCTCTGCATGCCTCCCTTGCACTTTCCTGTTTAGGCAGTCCTTTGCTTGTCCTTTGCAGTCCTTGTTCATCTCCATTTTGTTTTCTCTTCACTAGTTTCTCCAAGCTGTGTCATTTCTGAATTATCTTCCCAGTATCCAATATCCATGCAACTTCCATCATGTTATGCAGCTGTAAGGGCTCGTTTAGTGGTTTAATTAAATGCTGGTATTCCGTGGGTAAGAATGTGCTGCCACATTAAATACAGTTGATACATTTCCTCATATATGTATATTGTGTAAGTCCAAACAAATGCATGTAACCACACTTGCCTAAATCCAGATTGCATGAAAATTGCTTTAGAAATATTCAACAAGCATTTAGATGGTGCAAATTTTGCCTAACCTGCTATAAACCAAGGCTGTTATATTTCAGACATCAGATTGGGAGAAGCATCAATGAATTGCCAGCACCCTGGAGAAGTAACGTTAGTGTGGACTGTGGAGGCGTTGGGTAGCATGGAGGTAAGCTCTAAAGCCCAGTAATGAAGTCTCACTCTGAATAAATAACTCGTTGGGAATATTCCATTAGCTCTGGCTGGTGGGATAAACAGTGCCTCTGTCTAATGTGTTTGTGGCTCCTGTAGACAGTATAGCACCCCCACACGGAGGTGCCCTATGACCTGTTCTGCACACAAAACTCCCTTCAGCCGCCCACCACCACTGCTACTGTATCTCCTTCATACCAGCTCAAAGCCGCACTCTGTCCACAGGCCAAATCCAATGCTTTCCAAATCCCTTGGCCATGTGAGTGAAATAACAGTGAGGCCCTGAAAATAGCACTTGGACTGCCCTTCTTCGCAATATCTCCTTTCGTTTCGTCATCCAGTCTGCGTAGTCCTCTTCCTCTAGTTCCTGACACCATCTCGCTGTCACTCTTTCCTAATCTGTCATATTTTGCCACAATTCATGTTCACAGTGTTGTTTTGTCTCTGCCCCATGCAGTGTCTTTTTTTAAATAACCTCTCAGCAACCTCTTCATAGCTGGACAAACAACCCAATTTATTAGGTTGTTGCTACTTTACTGGATCTCACTCCTGTGCGTCATTTCATTTCAAGACATGTGTACACACTCCCCACCAACACAGACACGCACACACTTGACTTTGTGTACAGGTCTCCTTTTACATGGGATATGCTATTCCCTATCAAGTCAACATGTTTATATTGCCAAACTTATGTTGTAGGATCAGAAACAACATAATTTCAACTGGAAACAGTGTGGGAAACAAAAATGTGGTTGTCCGAAGAAGTATAAGCATTTACTGAGCACCAGTACATCGCCTTTTCCTGTCATTTTGACAGGGAAGGGAGACGTGTGGAATCTAAGCATGCATTCCAGGGAGTTCACTCTTGGCCATGAAACCAAGCATCTTCATTCCAGTAAGAGCATTTTGGGTCTCTTAAAGTATGCCATTAGAGTCAGTCATGCTGTGTGCGCACGCACGTGTCACTCATTTAAATTGGTTCCCTCTCAGTTATGAATAATGTCCTTTTGCATAAAGGACATCATGAACATGTCACTGTGACCTATAGTGGAGTTTCATTGGAACTCATTAGGTCCATTAGTACACACTGTCTCATAGCAAATGCACAGCCTTATCAACGCAGTGAGCTGCATGTCAACAGCACAGCCTTAATCCAGTTAATCCCAAACACATTCCCCAATTTACACGACACAACTCTCTTCTTCTCTATCCCTCACACTCCATGTCCTGTCCAGTCCATCTCTCTCTCTCTCTCTCTCTCTCTCTCTCTCTCTCTCTCTCTCTCTCTCTCTCTCTCTCTCTCTCTCTCTCTCTCTCTGCCCCTCTCAGCACAAATCTCTCATTCACAAATAGAGGCCAAAAGAGGCTCAGCTGATGGAATGAGATTATGTTTTTTTTTCTTCTTCTGATTACAATTCAACACCAGCTTAGAGATAGACACAAAAATACATGCAGTCCCTCCCCCTCTCCATTCCATCCTCTACTCACCCTCTCCCTCACTCACGTTGTCCCCTCCCCTCCTGTGGCTCTGCCCCTCCCCTTTCCTCTCCTCCCCACTAGATCTAAGGACGCCTCTCATTCACTCCTGCTACACAGGTTGTGTGAGGGAGGGAAAGAGAGGGAGAGAGAGAACATACACTACAGACGGTCAAATAGAAGTGAGAGAGGCGAGACAGACAGACAGACAGACAGACAGACAGACAGACAGACAGAGAGAGAGAGAGATAGAGAGAGAGATAGAGAGAGAGAGAGAGAGAGTTGAATTGTGAGAGGGAGAAAGAGAGGGACAGAGATAAACAGGTTCAGGAAGAGAGAGAAAAACAGTTCATTTTCAGTTTTTGAAGAGAAGCCAAGGTAGAAGAGGTAGAGGAGAGAGAGGGAAGAGGAGAGAAAGAAGGGGAGTTTTCAGCAGTGGGACTATACCCAGCAAGTGGGAGCTGATCATCGGTAGCAACCCCCTCTCCACTTGGTGTCAGATCCCCAGAAGCCACAGCCATGGATCCCCATGTGTCAACTCAAGTTGAGGGGGAGCGCAAGGAGAGGAAGAAGATCCAGTTCGCAGCCATGGAGCCCCATGTGTCAATTCAGGATGAGGGGGAGCGCAAGGAGAGGAAGAAGATCCAGTTCGCGGCCACGGAGTCCTCCGATGAGGAAACTCAGGATGAGGGGGAGCACAAGGAGAGGAAGAAGATCCAGTTTGCTGTCCAATCCTCTGCACCCCCGAACCTGGACCCTCGGCAAGTGGAGATGGTGAGTGCAACACACCGTGTAGGCCTGAGAAATCTATTATAATGTAGCATATATTGCACAGTGTTGCACATGCAACATCACCAGTTTCTTTTTTATTAACGAACTTCCCTGTATCATAAGTCTCTTACAGCCAGTATTGTCTTTTATTTTAGTTTTAGTTTTGCTTCTTTACTTTTTGGAAGATTATCACTTCCTTATTGGCCATATATTTCCATTACAGTAGACAGCATCCCATAGGATGTATTTTAGTTGTGTCTTGTTTTGTTTTCGTCCTTTTCGACATCTCTATCCGTTGATCTAGCTGGCTCGATCTCTCAACACAGTTGAGAAATTATGATGACATTTCCCTCCAATGGCTTCCTCTTGGTCCCTCACTCCTCTCATCTTGGCCTAATTAACTATGTGACATTGACACAAAAGTCAACACAGGAGTCGCTCTTTTGTAACTGGGCCCCAACATCGATCCCCCCATGTCCCTTCCTTTGGGAGTCGGTGCTGTCACGCAACCGTCACGTTAATGATTACTTTTCTTGACTGTGTTGTGTTGTCTTTTATTATCTGTCACTGTTTCACCATGTGAGTTTATCAATGCAACCCCCTGTCCCATTTTTCCCTCTCTCTCTCTCTCTCTTGCCAGAAAAGCTGTACTATGACCAGATGTGACCTTTATGGTGTGCGCCATGTGAGCGTAGTTGTGTGTCTAGGTGAGACAACTAGAGATCCTTAACTCTTGGCATCTGTCGCCTCTGTGACTATAATTTCAGTCCAGCAGAAAGTGGGTCAAAGTAAAAATCGGTTGATGCTGAGGAAGATCGAGGCCAATGGCTCGGAGACCCCAAGGAGACTTGGGGGGAGAAGCAAAAAGAGAGCGGTATGAAGGAAGGCAGAGAGAGAGAGACAGAGACAGAGAGAGAGAGAGAGGCACAACCTGTTCTTTATGTTCACCTATCTGGTGTCATCTCCCAAAGTAGTTGTCCTCGTTCTAGAATTCTCTCCTACAGAGGCTGTCTCAGAACTAGGATGACCCAGCAGCTACATCTGCTCCTCTGACTGATGGCCAGACCTGGGATGTTGTCTGGAGATCCACTTAATGACACAGTTAAACGCACAGACATGCATGCACACACACGCGCACACACACACACACACACACACACACACACACACACACACACACACACACACACACACACACACACGCGCACACACACACACACGCACGCACACACGCACGCACGCGCACGCACGCACGCACGCACACGCACACACACACACTGTCAAGTACTGTTACTCTCTCTCTGTCTCTCTCTCTCTCTCTCTCTCTCTCTCTCTCTCTCTCTCTCTCTCTCTCTCTCGCTCTCTCTCTCTCGTGCATCTCTCTCTCTGATCTCTATTGTCATTTCCAAGAAGCCACTGGCTATCAGTCTATATGTGAGCTCCTTCCCCCACTGGGAAATGTGTTCTTCTTCGTAGGTAACAATTAGCTAGTCATATTTCGGGGGCTTTGTCCTCTTTTACCCTTCGGCTCATTGTAACTAGCTTGTGTTTACAGAAGCGCCCTGCTCAGCACTGGGCCGGTTGCTGCTGCAACAGTGGGGTCAGCCAGTTTATTCGCTGCAGACAGGTCCACCTGTATACTTAACTGTGCTATCTATAGAAAGTACAAAGCTATTCAGTCTCAGGTACTGTATGCTACTGGCGATATCTTGGGTGTAGTTTGGGATGAGATGTATACATTTCTTTGTGTGTGTGTGTGTGTGTGTGTCTGTGAGTGTGTGTGTGTGTGGGGGACACAGCGAGTTTGTTTGTGTGTGTGCATAACATGTTTGCATGTGGGCGGAGGTCATTTGAAACATTGAAACAAAGGCCCCTCAGGGAGGGTGGGAAACAGAGGGGGTGTATAGGAGAGGATGTGTTTAACTTTATGTGCATTTTCCAGCAGATAAAATCTACCAGGGCCTGAGTGGGCGTCTCCATAGACACTGGGGGGCATTTCTTAAGCCTAAGTTATACTTAGTTGTGTGGGGGTGTCGCTCACCGAAAATAGCCGATCTATAGGCTCACAATGTGTCGCACCATGATGCGTTGTCGAGTTTGTCGATCTGTCTCTGCAGATCACTGTCACGCAACAAAGCATAAATCACGCCTTAGCGACAGTTACGCATTTTGTTCCAATACCCTCCCAAAGCAATTAATGTCAACCGCAAAATGTGAAACAACGCAGTGGTATTTTTGCTAATAAGTTGCGGTTGACTCTACCCTTTGCCTCTGAATATGTTGCTCAATCAGTAACTTCTTCCCCTTGTTTATGTCCGTGAACGACGAAACCACATAAACTCCTAAAGCATAGGACTACCACAGGGATTGTTACCATGGAGACTGGCTCACACAGCCATGTCGCCCCCAACCTCACAGTTAACATTTGAAAGGTCAGTCACTTAATGGACAGTTCTGGTTGTCTGGTCCTCCATTTGTACTGAAGCTGAATGTGTGAATTGTTGCTTCTGGGGGTTGCTAATGCTAGAGAGAGACAGCCGTACCTCACGCCCACTCAGTGCCCTACAAGTGTGTGTGTGTGTGTGTGTGTGTGTGTGTGTGTGTGTGTGTGTGTGTGTGTGTGTGTGTGTGTGTGTGTGTGTGTGTGTGTGTGTGTGTGTGTGTGTGTGTGTGTGTGTGTGTGTGTGTGTGTACAATGCATAAGCATAACACTCCTGAACAATGCACTGAACAATATGTGCTAATCATCTGCGCTGGGTGTTCTCCACTCTTGAGAGGTGTCTCTGGGGAATTAATGAATGTCATCATCCTCTGGTTCCATAACAACACAGAGGCAGCACGTGGCTATGTTTACCACCCCTACCAATCAGCAGCGGCCCACCCACCCGCCGCTTCATGCTTTGTAACTGGTTTTGTGGTAATGTGCGTACTGGAGTGAGATCAGGGTCATTGTGCAGACATAACCCTGATTCCTTCCATGTCTGCCACCCTATGGACTCAGCACAGGCAGACAGGCATGCCTTTCTCCCCCCCCCCCCCACCTCTCCCTCCCTCTCTCTTTTCCCCCTCTGTGTCTCTCTGTCTCACACTCATGAATTGATAGGAAATTCAAACGGTCTAGGGATGTCAAAGGGAAGCAGAGGGCATCCGTGCCACACCTTCCTAGAAGGTGACCATTTCTAAATTAATCTACTTCAGGATGGAGGAAATCTGGCCCCGGGCTTCCCATCTCCTGTTTAGACGTCACACAACGACCTTTAGTGCGGCGTGTGTTTGTGGGTAAACATTATCACTCTGTGGGACTGTCAACATTCAGTCCTAGCCAGAACATCTTGTCGGATGGCATAAAGCATGCTGGGACTGAAGGAAGGAGGGGAACGATGTGATCTTTCGGCTGAAGGTGTTCCTCTGCATGCAGCACAGACAGGCACAGGGGAATGTCAGTGCCGTTGGTTCACCAGAGGCGATTCAGCGTCTCTCCACCACAGATCTGTTGATCTGTGGTGAACCGCGGTGGCTGATGATGTTTGCTCAACCCACAGTAAATTGAATTGGCAAAGAAATGTAATTGGCCTGGTAGAAGGACCACAGAGTTTAATTACATCTTGGATATAAACAGTAAATCTCTGCATGTCCCTCCCCAGTTAACAGTCCAAGTGTGTTTTGAAAGGCAACCCCCCCCCCCACCTCTGACACATGGACTCTGTCTGTCTTAAAAACACTGTGTCCTTACTTTACGACTGCCCTGGTTCCCAAACAGAGAACTTGCTTAGCCTCTGTTTGTGAGAAAGTACAAGTTGTACAAATGTGTTGAGCTGTGTCACAATTTAAAATGTGACACCGCTTTACAAACTTCTGTTCATAGCCATCACGTAGTCCTAATGTACGCTGTTGTATAACAAACAGTTACTACAGCATAGTGAGCATACTGTCTATTTCATCTCTTTCTGTGCATGCACATATGTACGTGTGTGTGTGTGTGTGTGTGTGTGTGTGTGTGTGTGTGTGTGTGTGTGTGTGTGTGTGTGTGTGTGTGTGTGTGTGTGTGTGTGTGTGTGTGTGTGTGTGTGTGTGTGTGTGTGTGTGTGTGTGTGTGTGTGTGTGTGTGTGTGTGTGTGTGTGTGTGTATATGTATCTGTGCACAGTGTAGTGGTTTGTGTGTCCGCATGTGTTGTATAAACAGCTCAAGCAAAAATATTGAAGTGAGTTATTTGATGATACTGTATACAGTCATCTGAAGATGAACGATGAAGCATGTTGTACCTCACAAGCATGGGGGCTCCTTTTGCCCAGCACAGGTATGCACTGCTGAAACCCACCACCTTAACAGGCTACTGTTATGGTCAACAAACCAAACAACAAACAAACCATACCGTAATTTGGTGTCATATAGTCCCACTTATACTCGTTATTGTTAATGAAGTTAATTTATCCCATGCACTAGCTACCAAGCGCGAGTTATTCCTTTCTACACCCTCATTCAGCTGTATTATAGTACCTTGCACTGTGCACTAGCTACCATTTATTAGAACCATATATTCCTATAGCACCAAGCACGCACGCACGCACGCACACACACACACACACACACACACACACACACACACACACACACACACACACACACACACACACAGACACACACACACACACACACACACACTCACACACACACACACACACACACACACACACACACACACACACACACACACACACACACACACACACACACACACACACACACACACACACACACACACGCGCACACACACACACACACACACACACACACGTTGGCACGTTATTATCCACGTTGGCACAAAGAGACCAGCAGCAGTAACTGTCCTTTAGAGGCCCTTCAGCCTATGTCCTCTGCTTCAACAACAACAATAACATCAACAGCAGCAGCAGCTAAATCTCTGATCAGAACAGAGGTTTATAGGAGGATTAGGACCTCATGTCTCAGTCAACGACAGCAGCAGAGGAGGGAGATGAGAGCAGACATAAAGACCGGGAAAGTCTGGAGCTGTCCTGTAACTGGATTTCACACTCAGTGAATCAGCAAGTTCTGCATTGTTCTGGGTGAGATTCGAGACTCCATAGCAAATTATACAGTATGTCCCTCATGTCATTTGGTTTTGGGGTCAGTAGCTGCTAGCTTGCTGATGCATCCACTATCCCCATCCCTGTCCGTCAAAGCCCGGGGATGGATGTACTGGCTGACGTAGGTGTATTGAGAGGAGTGGTGATCCATGACTCAAAACAAATGGGATTGGTCTTTATCCCTGTTTCATCAACACAGGGAAGACATGACATTATGTTATGGCCTCTGCGTCTGTTGTAATCTTTGATTTTCATCACAGAGCGATTTATCTGCATGCCCCCTTAATGGACTTGCACAGGGTCATTTTCAATGTTTAGTAGAAGGGCCAGGCGATGTCATAACAAGAGATACACTTTTGAATGCACATATTCATTGGATGAGTCAGGTTTCAAGGCAGTTTTACAGGTTTCACGTGTTTTTACTGCTTAAATGTGCAGAACATTTATTTTAAAACGACTAATGATAAATAATCATTATTGATTTAGAAATATTGAAGACCAAGTAATCAAGTCACTATTATGCAAGTTATAGTATGTATAGTAGTATAGTAGTAAGTTACTATTAAGTCAGTATAACCTTATAACCTTTATATCAATTGGAGGGTGAGTCTGAAGTAAAGTCCCAAGTTGTGTTTTGGACAAATAAAGTCTCAAGTCAGAAAGGAGATGTCAAGTCCTCAAGTCTCAACGGTAGCTTTTTTAAAGTAAAAAAAATAATTCATCAACAAATAGGATCCTTGTACTAACACAGGGGTTCTCAACCTTTTCAGGCCGCGAACCCGCCAAATAATCATATTTGAACTGTCCCCCCACCCTGATAAGCACTTGGAATTGTAGGAGCTGAGGCATTACACTAGTTTGACTTGATTCCACAGATAGACATTGTGAAAATAGCTGATCTATAAGCTCACAATGCTTCGCGTTGCGAGGGGTTGTGAGCTTGTAGATCAGCTATTTTCATAATTTGTGCCTCTTTCTTATATTATTTGACATATAATCATTATTTGTCCAATGATTGACCAGTTTTTATAGTAAAGTTGATTACTTTTGATGCAGTAATGGTCTTTTTTCATTTAATTAAATTTCCTTTATTTTCCCCACTTTTTAAGGTATTAAAAAAAAGTCCTTAAATTGTCACTTCACCGTCATCTGGGGACCCCCCAAAAATCATGTGGGGACCCCCCTGGGGTTTTATTTATTAACAAATTATTTCCATATCTCAAAGAGGAGAGATGGGGGCTACAATAGCGTCAGCGTGCAACACATTTTGATCCTATGACTATGATCTTCCTCAGACAATGCTACCTGAGGTTCAGTTACATTTTCAGTTACGATTCAATTAAATGTTTCTGAACCAAGCAGAAACTTTAATACATGGCCATACACT
Organism: Gymnoscopelus braueri; assembly: GCF_963280865.1. Classification (NCBI taxonomy): domain Eukaryota; kingdom Metazoa; phylum Chordata; class Actinopteri; order Myctophiformes; family Myctophidae; genus Gymnoscopelus; species Gymnoscopelus braueri. Next base: position 22,174,111 of record NC_137615.1, read on the forward strand.
GTTGATCAGGAGCAGCAGGGGACAACTGTGGTGTGTGTGTGTAGTGTAGTGTGTGTAGTGTGTGTAGTGTGGGCCAGACAGCAAACATCACATACATATCATCCTCCCTGTACTGTTAGTTTGAAGGTCGGGGGCTGGCTAATGTTATCACCCAGACACATCAGAAGATAATGCTGTTTTGTTGGGTGTTCTGAAATACACTGTCAACAACATCCAATGTTGTAATAGAATGCTCAATTTTACTCTTGGCATTAGGATGATATTGGCAAAATGTCATGGGAAGCTTCACAATATATTGGGCAGATGTGTGTGTGTGTGTGTGTGTGTGTGTGTGTGTGTGTGTGTGTGTGTGTGTGTGTGTGTGTGTGTGTGTGTGTGTGTGTGTGTGTGTGTGTGTGTGTGTGTGTCTGACTCACAAGCTAGCTACTGTAGCAATCCTTACCAAAGTGTGTGTGTGTGTGTGTGTGTGTGTGTGTGTGTGTGTGTGTGTGTGCGCGCGCATGCACGTGCACACTGAAAATGTATAATAATAATTTTAGGCCAGAGAATATACAGTATCTCAAATAAATGTTGGGAAGAATATATATATATATTGGGAAAAATATATGATGCTTTCTCAGCATCAAACACAAAGAGCTTAGGGATACAGCAACCGCATATAATACCTTTCTCCATTTTACCACCTTTGAGTAAACAAGAAGTTGTTATTGAGCCCTCATGGTAACAATACCCTCCGCTTGAACCTGACTCTTGACCTATGGCAGTGTCCATTGTGGGTATCCGGTGGCCCATTGTTCAGACATCGTAATTGTCTGAAAATGTTTAGGTTGGTGTGAGATTACGGAAAGGGTTAGGTTTAGGCTCAGTTATAATGAGCGCTATCGGACCAATGGTGATACAGAACAGTGGGCTGTCGGACTAATAGCATTTTCCCTTTGGCGACTGCAATCTTTGCAGTCACCTTGCTGTACACCCTCTCTAAAAGTTTGGATTGGCACATCTCCTGTTGCCCCTTAGCCCCATGTGAGGCTTCAGTTTGCATCTTGGCCTAGCACAGGGGACTTCAACAGGGGGTCCGGGACCTCTAGGGGGTCCTCAGAGTTACTACAGGGGGTCTGCCAAATCTCATGTGTGATAGGATGTTTCTTTTTTCACATTAACCACTTGAACCCTATTATCCCTATTCTGAAGAGAACAAGCTTACAACGACCTCACGCTGCGAGGCGTTGTGAGCTTGTAGATCGGCTATTTTTGGCAAAGAGGCATAGATGTAGAGGCAAAAAAGAGCAGACCAAGTAAAAAACAAAAGTTTAATCTGAAACACAATTTTATACAATATAGAGGGGGTCCCTTCTTCATCAGTTTCTCAGCTAGGGGGTCCTTGGGCTGAAAAAAACCCTGGCCTGGCAGGTGGCTCCCTGTCATCACATGGTGTCACTCATCATCACCGCTCCTCCTCCACATCATCTGATAGCTGTGTTACTGCAGCAGAGGCGTTCCTCCCACAGCCCCCCCCCCCCCCTCCTGCTACTAGCAACTAACTACACAAGTGGTGGGGGTTTGGGCGATTATAGGAGAGAGATGGGTGGTGGTGAATGGGCAAAGTGTGATATAATTCTGCCACTGGGTACGGAATAATTACATTAACTATTTGGAGGTCATCGGAGAGCCCCTCCAGATGCTCCCGACTCCATCTGTTTGTTCAGTGAGCCACTGGTGGGGTCAGAGGTCACTCCGTATGTGTCACATTAATGTCGGCCGAGATGGAGAGAACCGAGGCATCTCGCTCCGTGGAACTTCTGGCATTACAAAGAGGCCATTCTTTTAAATTGGAACGAGCATTCCCTGCAGATTACGGCAGACTCGCTGGGGTTATTATTTGAAGTTTTCACATCCTTGAAACTCTTTGTACAAAGTTGTGGTGTTGTTTATACTCATCAAGTCCTCTTGAAATCTGCCTGGAGCCTGGAGGCACTGCTGTTTCTGTCTGTTAGATGTGATTGAGTGTAACTGTGTCTGACAAAGGTGTTTGTCACATGATCGGCCGCTTGCCTTTGGATGTTCATATAGGATAGATTGGTCAGAGGACAACATGGTGGTCTGGTACTGTATACCCCAATTGTATAGCCTATATGTTTATGCCTGTAAAGGACTAATCCCAGATGAGTACTATTGAGCTGTCGTTTCAGCAATATGAAGCTTTCTCAAAAGCATGAACCATAGTGCTGTAAAGACGGTTTCATAGTGCTGATGTAGAATTATTGTTAGCTATATTCATATCGGCCTTCCTGTCCTAAGATAATCAGAATTGATATGGACCTTGACCTGCTGACATCTAAAATTAATTAGTTTCAAAATGTCCCATGCAGTGTTTTCAAATCCCCACGCAACATGGCATGCGCATCTGGCTGTGTGCTGGCCGGGGCATCAAATCATTACCCCTGCCTCTGACTCTGGACGTGCATGGCCCGTCTGATCAGTCATGGCTGTACAAGACCATTTTTATGTAATTGTTTCATCTGAAACCTGGCTAATATGTTCTGAACAAGGATATTAGCATTGATGGTTATAATGAATAGACCGTAGGACTGACTGACACAAAAAGGGCAGGGGTGTCGCAAACTTTATGAAACATTAAGTTTAGCATGTATAGTATGTGCTTCTCTCTTCATCAGTTCATCGCTAGATGTCTTTCAGATTTATGATAGTGCTACTAGACCTAATCTGAAATGTCCTGAAAAGAATCTCTATTTTATCTCATCCTAACCTAACCTAACCAATGTTCCTCATAAATACAGTGCACAGCTGCTTCTGTTTTGATATTATGACATGATATTAGTGACCACTGTGTTGTTGCCACAGTTAGAAATACAAAAATTCCCAAAAACCAAGCCATAAATCATTATAAAGCCTGATCATGAAACATTTAATGGACCAAGGGTTTTTTCATGACCTGTTTTACTTTGATTGGTAGAAAAGTAACCTGACTGCTGCTGTTGAAAATTCCAGGAAATTATTTTATGATGATGGTTTTACTGACATTGTTAACAAACATGCAAAAGTACAGAGTAAAAGACCAAAACATTGTGTAGTTCTGCCAGATTTATCCAAGTCACTTCATGAGCGCAATCTGGCATGGGCCATGATTTGCAATTAGAAAAGCCAAAGCTGATCATGCTCTCACTGAAACGTCAAACAATCAAAACAATTCTTTGAAATTTTGGAAGACTATTAAATCCTTTGCTGGAAATAAAAATGGCATAGAGCTTCCCCCATGAATTGTTTCCCTAATTGTTTCCCTAATGGTTGTTGATGGTCATGTCATGCCTTTAGTTTGAATCTGGTTACAGATTTAGAGGTGCATAAAGCCCTCAAACTTTTAGATGCTAGAAAAAAGGCAGGTCCTGATAACTTGGAGCCTTATACTTTCTAAAGCTAGCAGCTGGTTTTATAGTACCACCCAATACGATGATACATTTTGGCTGGACCTGCAAAGACCAAGCCAATAGATGCAAATGTCATTGGCTGAGTGATGCAAAAGTCTATGGTTGCTTCTGGTTCGTGAACGAGCAGCTTGGTTGTCTGCCTCGAGTGAAGTTTACGGACCTAAAACTGAACGTTGGAGCACTCCACCAGTTATAGGGAAGGAAGTGGAAACATATGGTCGCCAATTGATAAAATAACGTGTAAAAATGATGTAAACCACTGCAAAACAGTGGTTTACATCATCTATTGATAATAATTGTTAACAGTGGTGTGAAACGCTGCGCTCAAGTCCAACAAGACATACGGAACTGTCACCAGTAAAAGGAAATTTGTGCCTCTAAAGTGCTTTCTCTCTGTAGGTGCTGTCAAAATGTTCATTAAAATCTTTCAAAGATATTATTGTTTGTCATGGCTGACAGAGGTTGTAACAAGATTACTTTTCCAGATTATATTTTTATGAATGGGAAAATTGTATGGAAATAAATATAAAATATATATTAAATATAAAATCCTGTCATGCATACAGTTTTACCTCTCCACAGAAATCCACCAGCAAATCACCTCAAATAAGCTGCTACCGTCAGGAACTGAGATGACATCATATCTCTCGTTGCTGCATGTTTTCATTTTTTTCTTTATTATTGGGTCTTCAGCACACATGAAAAAAAAGCTGTGAACAGATGTCAGTTGTTTGCACATAATGTTATCTGTCTTCTATAAAATGCGTCGTGCTCAACCAACTGAAATTGAGTTTACAAAGCATTTCAGACCTGTGTGACTGTGTGTTTGCTCTTGGCAGAAGCGTTTCTGTGGCACTAATGCCTCTTAACAGAAAAAAACAAAAGAAGGAATCTCAGGTCACACGCAGGCCGGGGATTAGTTTTCACCTTATTGAGTTATTGCACTTACGGCTATAGCGTGCATTTAGCGCCACATAAGGTTCAACCACTTCATATTGTGAGGATCCCAGAAGTACAAAGAGGAGGGTGGATCTGCGCCTGCCTTTAATTGAGTTTCACTGTCTTGAGTTCAGAAGGCCCAAGATCACGACCGCAGCCAATGACTGAAGCTGCAGTATCGCACTCCTACCTGAGAAGGACAGAATAGAGATGAAAGAAGAAGAGGACAGACAGAGAGAGGGAAGGAGGGGCGGGGGGCTTAACCACTTAAACGAATGTTCACCTATTATGACTTGCCCAGAATAGGAGTGCAAGGGTTCAAGTGTTTTAATTGGAAAATGGAAAGAGACAGAGAAAATATAAGCAGGACGGGTATTGCACAACTTGCTTATGAGAGCAATACTCTGAAGGCTAGCCTCAATCTTTTAAACTTGAACCTGAGCGTCCCCATTCTGGGCTTTGTCATAATAGGCGAACATTTGGTGAAAATAGGAGAACATTCAGTGTAAATAGCCAAGCTATTGTGAGCTTGTAAATTGGACCCCTGGGGGACCAAATTCAAATAAGTAGGCTATATAGGGTTTAAGTGGGTATGGCATTCCTGTTTTATTTTGATAGACAGGAATGAAAGAGAATATGACATGGAAGGTAGGTCAGGAGTGCGTGAGTCTTGCAGACATATATGCGAGTGGTGGTTTGTATCTAGTCCTACCCCTTATTTCTTATTGTTATTTATCAATCCAATAACATTTAGAAAAACAATTAAAGAATCAAAATCTATGTAATGAAAATGGAATGACTATGGAAACAAGAAACAAACAGTAACAAAAAGTAACTTATTGTGTTCATCTTCAGAGCTCATTGTAATATCCTTTCAATATGTTGTTTTTATACATTTTCTTAAACTTGATAAATGTACTGCAATTCTTCAGTTCTTCACTATGGTGTTCCATAATTCCACACCTTTAACTGTAATACAGTGAAGCTTTGAATTTGTTCTTACTTTTAGATTTTTTAAACATATACTTTCCTCTTCAGTCATCCATTGAAACGAATACAAGAATGCTCGCCCCAAAACACGCTCACCCTGGGTCAAATCCGGCGACCTCGGAACGGTCACCACCAGATATTGCTAAACCTCAGTAAATCTATTTCTAAATCTAACCTTATTCCTAAACTTACCCTCAGTAAAACTATGCCTAAATCTAACCTTATTCCTAACCTTA
>NC_137615.1:22189721-22197911 GCF_963280865.1 Gymnoscopelus braueri
TACTCCCATGTCGCCCCAAATCCAGAGGGCACACTGAGACAAACAGGGAGCCGCTGTGTCTAAACACCAGCACCTCTGCCAATTGAAACAGGCCGGACCGCAGCTTGGAAGCCGTCTGTGGAGAGCTAGAGCTTAATTTATACACCCGTCATATGATGAATTATAAATCAGGCTTTTTAGACTCCGTGCTGTCTGGTACTCTGGCAAGATTTCAGAATGTTTTTGTACAGGATGTCTGTTTCAGCTTCTCTTCTTTTTTTAAATACAGAATAGAAAACGTGTGCACATTGTGCATTTCTGGATGTTGTTTGGACCAAGTTCTGAGCCTTAACACTGCAGCGGGTCTGAGCAGGGAAATGCCTCTTCAAGTGTAATCTGTAGTGAAAAATCCCTACATGGGATTGACTTCTTTCTTTCTTTTTTTTAACAAAATTACCTAATTGTTTTATCCACCCGAGCTGAGGATGCCCAATCTCCCTAGCATTGTGAGATTCTGGATGATTTTTCATCCAGAATCACTGCTCGGTCAGCCCAGATGGCAGCCTCTGCCTATAAATCCATTCTTAGAATACTGGTAAAACAGGTTTATGGTCAGATTTTCTGTTCATCTGTTCTTTCATGGGTGCAACACTGAACAATTTTATAATCAAGACTCTTGACACAAGAAGACAAATTATAGAAAAGATCACTCAGTTGGGGTAGCTGAAATACTACACAGCAATACAGTATGAGTGTTTCTGATGTCAGATGAAAACATTCGGTCTTCAAAATTGGATCCTCCCAGGTCTAATTTTCACATTGACTTACTGTACCAACAGTTTTGTAGTTGGGTTTTAAATGAGTTTCACAAACTCAACTTGCTAAACTTTCAAAGGGCCAGAACTATCGCATGCAAATGTTTTAAAAAAAAATCTATGACAGCATGAATACGGAATTCAGTCAATCTTAATAATAACTTAATAATAACTTAAATTTATATAGCGCCTTTTAGAAACCCATGGACATTATCTTCTCCGATACCTGGATGCTCAGATAATTCAGCACAACAATGTAGAAAACGGTTTCTCTCACAAAGGTTGTGTTGTGAACACAGCCCATATATGCTTTTAATACCAGTCCTTGTTTCTTCAGACCACCAAGAGACAGCTGCCACTGATCCCTCAGAGAAGGTTTCCTGCATGCCAGAGACTGCCAGGCCGATCCAAGCAGGGGATGACGAAGAAGATGAGGATGAGGAAGAAACTGAGAAAACAAAAGAGGAAGATAATAGACGGGGGAATAATTGAAAGGGATGGATGGGGCAAACAACGGGAGGGCAGAGTGGAGAGAGAGATGGTGTTTTGTGAAGGGGTCAAATCTGAAGTGTGCTCTGAGCTCAGAAATAAAAGAGAGAATGAGTGAACGCATTGAGCGCGAGTGAGCTCTCTAGATGAGCGAGTGATTGAATGACAACATAGATGCTACAGTATATCCTGCTTTGATTAAAAATCAAAGGTGTGCGCATGAGCAAAGAAACACTTAATTCTTAGCCTCAAAATGGGGAGGGGGACAGAAACAATGAAAACGTGTGGAGGAGGAGGATGAGATCTCAGATCGTCAATTAGAAATCTCCGACTTGCACACTTTGCTTCAAAGACAAACCCAGCTTTACCCCAGCACAGTTACTGTGTCGACTGTCCATCAGAATTAGAACCCCATAGGTTCTGAAGATGACTTGAACAGTCAAAACTCTGATGGAGTAAAGCTGGTTTTGAAGCATTTAATAATGTGTGCAAGTAGGGACGGCCGTAGCTCACCGGTTTGCCTCCCGGCCCCGATCTATGTGACGAAGTGTTCCTGAGCAAGACACTTAAACCCTAACTGTCCCCCCCCCAAGCACTCATCATAACCATCTGAGCAGCCATCAGCTGGGTGAAGCTGAAAACTGAATTTCCCCTGTGGGAGTAATAATCTAAATCAAAAGTCAGATTTTTCCTATTGATGTTAGTTATTTTCTACTCTGCACCTTATGATGTTTTCTTTGGTTTGTGTGTGCATCTTTTGGATACTCAAGCCAGACAGAAAGTCTGTGTGCGATATAATGGCCCATATTATGAAGTGAGGAATGATCCTACCTAAACGTCACGCAGAGCAGATTACAGACGCCACAATGACTCCAAGGTCTCCTTGGTCTTAATGAGAGACATGTTGGCATGGTCAACATGACCAAATACCCCATAGACTAACACAAGTCCTCTCTTCCATGTCCTGTGCCCTCACCTTTCACCACTTATACACACGTTGCTTTATAGGAGGTAATGATGACTGGGAAGAACAGAACACACACACAACTCTCTTGTGACCACCAATAACAAAGCCTCTCTCTCACATAACCCCCTTTAAAAGTACTTGAAACTCCTTTTCGGTTCTACATTATTTTTTAACCCCTGGCCTAGATTGTAGTCTGATCAGCAACATGATATTAGATGTTAGGTCCCTTGTTTAAGTTGGCTTTTCCTGCCATCTTGTGGTAGAAAATATGCACTACAATGCTATTGCCCTAAATCCCAACTAGGCTACTGTCAAAGAAAGTATGTATTGTGTAACTGTAGCCATGAACATAGTGTATGGTTATTACATTTAGATTTAAATCAGGAATTTTCATTTATTTGAATATTCTTGTATTTGAAGGCAAAGCTACCTCTAATTTTTCAAAATACCCAACCATTGCCTCTGTACATTAACGTTCAACTTTTTTTGAAGGTTTCACAGTAAATTGATATATTGATAGGGAATCAACATATTTCTTTAAAAACGTATCCTATATTGTTGAATCAATTGGGATTTCCCAGTGCTTGGTAAACCTCTGTGTGTTGACATTTTTCTATTGTCATTTTTTTTAACTGTTCAGTTGTGACTTGTGTGTTATGGTTCTGTTGTGAGAGATATTTTTCTAATCTATTGCCCAATGTATGAGTACCCTAGTACGGCCCTGTCTGTATTTTCTACATCCAATGTGATTGTGATACCAAATGGTTGGCAAAAGTCACAACACGACCTCTCTCCGATCTCTAATTTATACTTCAGCGACAAAGTGTTGTGTGACATCAAATAACACTATGGTGCTTGAGTATAAATTAAGCTGAACACCCATTATTAGGCTAATCAATCTGTTTTTCTGTCCCTGCTGAATGGAACAATAAGCCTGGACATTAAAAAATATTCTACAAAGGCATTGCCATCACTTTACACATTGTCAGTGTCTCTGATTTCATCTCCAGTGAACATACTGTGTAGTATCTGTTTATTCTCGCATTGCTGGATAAGCCAGGAATGTTTCCAGCATGTGCATAGATAGAATGTCTATCTCTTGCCATTTGTACAATCTGGGCTGCTGTTTGTACATAAAGACAACACTTTTGTAAACTCTGGCCTTTGACTGGGCCTCTGATCTACCTAAAGCCAACTATACTTTGTCATATGATGTTGTGAGCTTGTAAATCGGCTATTTTTGGCATGAGACAACATCTACAAGCTCACAACACATGGGTTGTGAGCTTGGATATTTTTGCGGGGGATACTGGAGCGACAATCAGGCTTAATATTTCAGGATCATTGGTAATGTGGGCTCCTCTACTCCTCTTTAAGATGTGGCTCTCCATCCACCATTCTCCTTTCGTATCAATCTATAAAATACATTCATGCATATCAATCTCCCTCCCTCCCACTCTGTCGTTCTCTCTCCCTCTCTGTTAAGTTGCCCGATCGGCCAAGGCTCCAAAAAATTTCCAGCAGGAATGCAATTTGGGGACATCAAAACAATTCAGTGCAGCTTTTTTACAGTGCAAAGCCTGGCAAAAAAATACTTCAACAGCAAAAATAATACTGGCCAAAAATAACCTAAACTTAAACTCTCCCTTGGTGTTGTCACCTACTATCCCCAAGCTAAACTCAGACTCCTCCTGGAGCCTCCCTTTTGTAACAGGTGAGCCTCACCCAGAACACAGATGAACAATTTACTAACAATTAGCTAATCTACACATACCTGATCATCATTATACAAAAGTTTCACAAAACATATACATCATATTTTCTCCTTGTCTTGTTGGAACAGGATTTAACTATGCGGCACCCATTTGATGCGATATCATAGGACTCCCCTGCATCAGAAGTTGACCGACTAGTCCTGTCACATCACGTTGCATGTGAACAAGGACAGATTGATTTACAATCTCACTATAGTACGACTTGAGTATGAGGATTTGATCTGAAATTATTTTGTTCGCAGTGTGATGTGGTTGTAAAAAACAAAAAACAAAAAAAAAGAAATCGTCTAAATTAACACCTTTCTGGTTATGCTGACACAGCATTATGTCTGTACTACATATGTAGGCCTACATGTGTGTGTGCGTGCGCGCGCATGCGCACGTGTGTGTGCGTGCGTGCGCTTGTACCCTTACTGTTCTGTGACTAGGGCACAGCTCTTCAAAAATAAGTGAAAATAAAAGACATAATCAGGATCTACTCAACTAGGCTACTAATAAGGTAGGATTAGCCTACTAATACATTTTACAATATTACAGTGTGTCACATTATGTTTGTGTAGAATCTATACATGGCAGGACAGCCATAGCTATATTTAGAAGACTCAAATATTTTTTGTGATCAATTTGTGATATTCATCATATCACCAAACAATACAATTATGCCAGTATACATATAGATGCATCAAAAAAACAAAACAAAAACAAGATACATATACATACAACACATACACAACTTAAAACTAACACAACAAAGGATCAAGAAAAAGAAATAAGCAAACCCACCCACCCACCCCTCCCAGGACCAACGATGTCTCGAAAAGCAAGGGCCAAACACCATGCATACCTGTGCAAAATTCCTACCACTGTGTAAGGACAGCCTAAATAATGCCCTTAAGCTTATCTGCAATGCTAGACCACACGTTTTTTTTCGCTTGCTCCATCTAGTACTCGCCGTTGACAGTACTAGATACTATATCCAAAAAAGTTAGAGCCCATTGGCGAAATGTTAAGGTATGGGAGGTTTCCACCTCGGAGCCACCATCTTCTTTGCTGCTGTTAATCCAGAAAAGAGGATGCGCTTGTGTGTGCAGTTTAGGTGTAGCTGGGACACATCACTTAAAATAAATAAAGATGGAGAAGGTGTAATATCAACTTCCAAAAGTAAGAAAAGTGTAGTGGCAGAAAAGCCTATGCAGGAGGGTAAGAAAGGCCTCTGGATTAGAGGCCTTGGGCCTCTGTGTGCAGAAAATTATGATTCATGATGAAAAGCATAAAAAGTAGTTAGAGTACAGATACTTTGTTTACTCTTACTCTGCTTACTTACTTAAAGTAAATGTTCTAAGCATGATTAACAAACAATGATTTCACGTTTGGGAAAGTGGCCACGAAGGGAGAGAAGATGGCTCCCACAGGAGATTGATCAGACACAAGAGGCAGATCATGAGTTATACACTAGGTCAAAGTTAACATTGATGTATTAAATTGATGTATTTTGTTACACTTAGAGATCACGTGCAGATAAGCATCTGGCCTTAGTGGTCTGCAAAAGATGGTTAATATTGCCTAATATTAAGAAATAGATGAGAAGAGGAGGAGGAGAGACCTATTGCCTACTGACAGAAGGGGTATAAATATTACTAATGTGTGTGTAATTGTAGAATTGAAAGGAGGGAATGGAACGAAGATGATCTTGAGCCTTGCTTGCTTATGCTATGCTATTTGTAACCTGCCGGCATGAAATAAAGCCTGAGATTGAAGATCCACGACCGACTGGTTTCATATCATATACCGGTGAAAAGATTCCTGTCAACAGATATCTACTTCAAAAGTTTAGCGGCAACCATATTCCAAAATGAGGAAACATTTGGACATTACCAAACCATATGAAAGAAGAAGACTCAAATCTAAATGTGAGTTTAACTAATTGGTATTGGTATCGAGTGGCATAAATTAATTATATTGCGGTTAAATGGGTAGATGAATGGTTGCATAACTCTGAGAAGGCTTTTTTCCTTTCTTTTATTTCTTTTTTACATTTGCAGAGTAGATAAAAGTACAAAATAAATATGAAATCATATGATTAAATTAAAGTTTAAGGCCCTGGCAGACAAAACAAATGTATTAGTGACGACAAGTGAAAATATGGAAGAGAGTTGCGACCACCCCATGCTCGGGACCCAATTCTTGCATGCAATTTTAGGGAATTTACCTCTATATTATAATGAGCGCACACAAAGTAGCCCACTGATATAGTAAATAAATAAAAAATATTCATAACTTTAGATGCAAGTAAGTATGTAGCGTGAGGCAACTTGATGTTCAAGAACACCCCCTGGACATGACGCTATATGTCGCAGGGACTTACCCCCAATCCAACCCTTGATGCAGAGTGCCAAGCAAGGAGGCATTGGGTATTTGGTATGACCCTGCCAGGGGATCCAACCCTGACATCAGTCTCAGGGCAGACACTCTAACCCAGGGGTCTTCAACAGGGGGTCCGGGACCCCTTGGGAGTCCTCAGAGTTACCACAGGGGGCCCGCCAAATCTTTGTGTCGTGGGGAACACGACACAAAGAGAGTTGGAGAGTTGGTGTAGAGGGAAAAAGAGCAGACCAAGTACAGAGCCAACGGTCAAGTTGACTAAATATTGAGGGTTTAAAAGGTTAACTGTGTGAAAATTCACATTAATCCAACATATCAATAGAAAAGATGTGTAAGCAAACAAACTAAAAAACATCAATTTACACAACACTGATGATAGTCCTGTCAAACAAGTCTATGAAGCTATCTATGAAATCTATATGAAAAAGTGTAATCTGCAACACAATTTTATACAATATGTAGTGGGGAGTCCCTGCTTCATCTCTCTCTCAGTTAAAGGGGAAATCCACCCATTTTCAATATTTAACTATGTCATTAATATAGCATAAAGGAGTTGTGTGGAAATAAGAAAAAATTTAAAAAAAAATTAACATTGCAAAAAAATGTAACATTGCAAAAAAATTAACATTGCAAATTACACCATGATGAGTCATCACAGTGTAATTTGCAATGTTAATTTTTTTGCAATGTTACATTTTTTTGCAATGTTATTTTTTTTTTTAATTTTTTCTTATTTCCACACAACTCCTTTATGCTATATTAATGACATAGTTAAATATTGAAAATGGGTGGATTTCCCCTTTAAGGGGTCCTTGGCCTGAAAAACGTTGAAGACCCCTTTACTAACCACAAGACCACTGGAAGGCATACCTTCCGGGACTTTTTAATTTCAAGGACCACTATAACTCTCAGAGTGTACAAATGGAACCATTTCCATTTATACGTGTATACTGTACAGACCTGTAAGAGTCCACTCCATTTAGAACCCCCTCAAGGAACCCTGATGGTCCCTGGACCCCACTTTGAGAACCACTGTTCTACATTATAAAGAAAGTGCAGTGACCTAGGCTAGGGCAACCAACGACAAAGAAAGGACAGCATATCTGTCTAGCTGACCTTTGGGGTCCCTGGGCCTGCATGGGCCCAACACAACAGGGACTGGCCTGTTCAGGGAATAGGGATCTGGCCTGTTCAGGGAATAGGGATCCAGCTCTGTTGTTTAGACACTCTGACAGTCAGAGTCTGACTGTCTTTTCACTGCGAGCTCTTCGATGAGGTAACAAAGCACTTACAGCAGTTAAATCGCTGTAACATCGATTGCTCAACTGCTGTTGGAAAAGGAATGATTTCTTTGAAGTGTGTGCAGTTGTGAGTGACCTAGTTCAGTTCCGCTTCTTAGAAGAAGTAACCCTGCCAGACAAGTTGGAACAATACAACCAACTAGCCAATCACCAGTGGTGGAAGAAGTACTCACAAGTTTTACTAAAGTAAAAGTATTAATACTGCAATGAAATACTCTGTTACAAGTAAAAGTCCGTAATTCAAAATGTACTTGAGTAAAAGTAAAAAAGTATTGGCATCAAAATGTACTTCAAGTTTTCAAATTTATAAAATGTATAAAAATCTTTGGAAAATAGCAGATTTACAAGCTCACAATGCTATTTTCAAATGGCCAAAATGTATATTTGGGCCGAAGTGGGTAATGTATGTTTTGTAATAATAATTATAACAAAGTCTACAGTTAGTTAATCTACAAAGTAACTAGTAACTAAAGTGTTCAAAT
>NC_137615.1:22198111-22208111 GCF_963280865.1 Gymnoscopelus braueri
AGTAATGCAAGTTAACTTATCAAATTGGAAATAGTCCTTCAAATGCACAGCATGCACTGTCTGTAATACTAAGTCAAAGGTCAAGCAAGCTCAGTAATATGTTTTAAGTGTTTTAAGTTACAGCACATTATATTTATTTACAAATAGGTTACATGATTGCTTTTCCAACTTTGAATTCTAAATGAGCAGAAACTGTCATCAATTGAAATATCTTAGTACATATGTTGGCCTATGAATTATTATTATCTGGAAATGTTTTGTGCCCAGAAGAGAAGATTTGTGTTAAAACACTTTCAAGATTTTTCAAAATTATCAAAAATTCGATCGAAAAGTTCTCGGCTCACAGTGAGCTTGCCTTGTACATCTGCAATTTTTGAGAACCACTGTTGTACTAAACCAATGTTCAAAATACTAGATTTTCTGAAAAACCTGTTAATCTAAAATGATACAGATACTTGCATAATGGGGATATTTTACTGTATGTTGTTGACCTGTTTTCTGAGTTTTCCTTTTTTTCCTCTATTCGTATGACTATTTTGTAATTGTAAATTGTTGTAGCTTGTACGGGGTGGGAAAATCCCTGGTTTGTTCCTTCTTCATTTACAAAGTTTACACTTCCTGGGACTTTGGTGGGAAGTAACGCTCAAACTCCATTGACACCATGTGATCGTGCACCAGCTGGGAGAAGGAAGGTCTCACGTTGACAGGTCTCTCCCAAAATCCCTGCTAAAATAATGTTTGGAACATTTCAAAATGTCCCTGTTCACTTGCCATCTCTAGCCCCATCCGGGACCCCCCCCCCCCCCACCTCCGCCATAGCTCCGGCCAGGACTAGGTCACATAAACGTACCATCCAACATGGGTGCTCGGAAACCTATTTCCGAGCAGCGAAACAACATATAAAAATGTAAAGGTAGTCCCGGGACTCTTGGCTGGTGCTTGAGGTACACCCTGCTGAGTCTGAGCCTTCCATAAACGATTCCCTCCATTGTGCTAGGTGGAGTACCCCGTCTCACCGCAGGAATGCCGGGCGGAGGCTACGGGGAGTTTGGGGAAGCCTCCCTGCCATCGCTTCCCTCAACGCGTCCTACTCGACGTCCCTATCCATTCCCCTCCCCTTACCTGTGTGTCCCCCCTGGGGAACGCAAGGCCATCTCTGATGTCCGTCGCACCTTCTGTCTCTTTGTCACGTTCGACCTCCTCTTCATCGCCCTTCTGTGGATTATTGAGCTGAATGTGAGTGAACATGGGGATGCGGTCAGTCACATGTTTTAAAATTTGTATCTTCATTATAGAGCTACGGAGAAAAGCTATTAATTCGAACTGTGAAACTGAACTGTCATTTTTCTATTTCTAATTGTGACACCCCTTACTGTTACCACACGACAGATCAGTCCACTCTGCTCTTTTGCCTTTCCAGAGCGACCAAACCATCTGGGAGAACCTGAAGAAAGAGGTGGTCCAATACGACTTCAAGTCTTCCTTTTTTGACATCTTTGTAAGTTTAGAAGTGAAGTTGTGCATATGTTTGGTTTGGTTTTGCGCTGGTACTTACTGATCTTTATAAGGAATCATGCTTTCCAGTCTCACTGAGCATCCCTAACTCATCTGCCTGATTATTTTATAGTGAGATTTATTTTATTAGCTCACGTGTGCTTTGCACACGTCAGCTTGTTCAGGTTTCAGCCACAATGTACCTGGAGGAGGCCAGTGTCTGTCTATAGCTATCGGTACCCAGCATTGCCTGGGTTGTTAGGTAAACAACACAAATCAGCTTGTATTACCTTCCTGCCTTGTATATACACACAGTATATCATCAGTGCCTACTGCCTATTGTAGATGGTCAGTACTTGGTAATTTGGAGGGAAGTCTAATATGATGTCAGTCCTATGACATCAGCACTGCATCAGTCTCTGTCTGTCTGTCTGTCTGTCTATGATTGATTTGAAACCTTTATTTATTCTCAAAAAGAGCATTGAGGTTTACCGTTATTTGCAATGCTGTCAAGATTACACATACAGATATAAAACGCAGAAACAACAAAAAGAGACCCAAACAGAAAACTAGTTAAAAACGGTTACATGGTGAGTTAAGGAGATTTGAAGCAGGTTATTAAATTGTCCATGACACTGGAGCATCAAAGCAGATTTTCCCAGTTCAGACTGAACATGTGGAACCTTAAGTATAAGCCAGTCGTTTGAGCGGGTCTGGTAAGTGCTGTTTTTCCAATGTAACAGCAATGTGATATACTGTATGGTGGTAACTTTCCCATCAATAGCCTTAAAAAATAAACTGGTACCAGTGTCTATTTCTCCTCTCTGAGAGGGAAGACCAAATTACTTTGTCATAGAGGCTGCAATGGTGAGTGCCGGCAGTCAACAATGACAAGTATTTTGATATCAGTATATCTGGGTGGATGTCAGGCATGCAAGTATTTTGGGAATAATCTGGGCCGACCAGCACACCCTCAACCTTGCATAGATTTTTTTCTTTTTTTCTGCATGCACTAGGCAACTTAATACGTTGTTCATTTGTCTGCATTCCTTGACACAAAGGACAAAAGAATGGAAAAGAAAAACAACTCATGCTCACATGATTATATAAAGAAGTCATTTTATCATTCTGCTTTTGTTTCATAACAGTTGCTTGCTGTGTTTCGGTTCCTCTGCCTGCAAGTGGCTTATGCTGCTCTGCGTCTGAGGCATTGGTGGGTCATTGCGGTAAGAGAGCTCGCTCAGACAGACACAGCTAAAACTCTTATTTGGATGATAAGACGGGAATGATCCTGCAGACCCTGACATGGAACCTCTTTCCTCCTTCCACAGATCACCACTCTAGTAACTAATGTCTTCCTCGTTGTGAAGGTCATCCGATCTAATGTGAGTGTCCCCCTACTGCTGTTTTGAATCTTAGCGTTGGACTATGGTTCAGTGAATCATGAGCCACCTCACACTTTTCACTTCCCCATTTCCACCAATATTTAATTGTATAATGGGCTGAAGGCTAGTGTTGACCTTATGGGGAACTTTTATACAAGTGATGTCAAAAACTCATAACAGCTTTGGTAACTTCTTATATAATCAACAATGGAGAAGTGATATAGTTAGTCCTTCAATAAAAAGTATATATGACGTGTCTCAAATAAGGAAGTGCCTTCAGTAAGTAATAAATTATCCATTGTCAAGCAGGTCAATGTGTAATGTCTTGTACATGTGTGTACTTTCCAGTCTTGGGCTCACATCATTTACTTCCTTGTATAGCTCCTTTCCCAGAATGCCTTTGGCTATGTGCTGCCCATTACTTCATTTGTTGTGGCATGGCTGGAAACCTGGTTTCTTGACTTCAAAGTGCTCACTCAGGAGGCTGATGATGAGAGAGGTGAGTGGGAAACATTTTGTTCTGGATATAAGATAAAATGAAATTGGTCATTAATATTGGAGACCAGTATGAACTGTTGTCTGTGTCCCTCAGCCTACCTAGCAGCGGTGCATGCGGCATGTGAGCGTGCCCCCATGATATACCCCCGTGCTGTGTCAGATGGACAGTTCTACTCCCCGCCGGAATCCCTCGCAGGTAAGCAACCACTGTGGAGAGATGGATTAGGGCCCTATGTTTTTTTGTTTTGAGGAAAACGCGGATGAATCACACAATCCGGGTTTCAAAATAGAAGTCAACTCAGACATAAATGCAGAGTACCATGGTCTCATCATATCATCAAAAAGATTCTGTTCTGTCGATTCTTAATGGCACACACGCAGACAAGATGGAACATTTTCTGGAAACCACTCATCGATTGTCCACCCCCCCCCCCCCCCCCGCCCCAAAACAAGCAGACAAACAAAAAACATTTCGCTACATCTATAACACCAAAACACTAGCATCCAAAGAAAAGGAAAGAATTACAAAACCATTTTTATTTGGCCCCAGATAGTTTGTTTCTCTACATCCTTATTCTATACTCGAGTCTAATCTGTCTACTACCTCCTTAACTCATTCAGTGCCATTCTTTTTTTCATTTTTTTATGACGTCTTAGACGTCACGTGGCGCTCAGGGCGCTTCAGGCCATGACGTCTTAGACGTCATGTGGCACTGAATGAGTTAACAATGAAGCTACCCTCTGTCTACAGGCTCAGAGGAAGATCTCGATGAAGAGGGCCTTGGGCGCAGGGCAGTCACTGCACAGGTACTGTATGCTCATTCTAATATCCTCAGCTCCGTGTCCGAGCTCTGGTCTTTGACTGGTGTTGATTCGTTGTCGTTTTTCGTCTCACCATCCCTCTCGGTCTCCCTCCTCAGGAGAAGGAGTATGTGAGACAGGGTCGCGAGGCCATGTCTGTGGTGGAACAGATCCTAGCCCAGGAAGACAACTGGAAATTTGAAAAGAACAACGTGAGTCTGAATTCTAAGAAATAATAGGTCTTCCATTACCATTCCTCTTGAGCCCTGTTTAAGAAACCTGATTTCAAAAACAGCCCCTTCTCAGTGAAAACATTTCCATTTAATTTTATATAGTGAAACCGAAATGAATCGGACCCTGTTGCATAAGGAAATGTCAAATTTTATGACGCTGATAAAATGTTTCTTGTGACAGGACATGGGAGACTGTGTGTACACTCTGGAAATCCCCTTCCATGGAAAAACCTTTATTCTCAAGGTACGCAACTGCATACATATTAAAATCCTCATTGTTCATTTAACTCTTATGGGTTAATTTGCCTCCATTTGTACACTCTTGAGTTAAATAAACACTCAGGATTTCATTGTCATCAAAAGCAAGTACTTGAGCAATAATAAGAATTGTACATTTATCTAAGAGTCATGTAAAGTTGTATGTACTCATCTAAACACATAAGTTGTGTTAGATGAGTATTTACAGAGCATATTCATTATAATTACTCACCTGATCTACAATGGTCAGGATTTAGACTACTATGACAGCATTTAGCAAGCTTATTTTCCAATAAAGTTTGTTTTCTGCTCTGTATAATGTGGCCGCACCTTTACTTGTGCTTTAACTGAAGTGTTTGTGGTTTATTGTCATACAGTTTTTTTCCCCCCCTTCATTTGGCTTTATTCAGGCTCTTGTTCAGTGCCGTGCTGAGCTTGTGTACCAGGAGGTAATATTACAGCCAGAGAAGATGGTCCAGTGGAACAAAACTGTTACAATCTGCCAGGTGACGGAACCCCTCTGCTTTTATTGCTGTCATTGATTAATCACTTAAGGCTGATTTATACTCTGTTGTATACCACCGTCACACGACAGAAATAGCCAATCTACAAGCTCACAATGCATTTCAAGCTTGTAGATTTTCAATTTTTGCTGCGCGGTCCCAGTAAGTATAAATAAGCATGTAGGCCTAGGCTATTTTATAGATAGCAAACGTGATAGCAACGTGAACTTTCCCATTGTTCACGTTGTATCCTGCTGTAAAAAAAAGCCTAACAATGTGTTCCTCTCTTCAGATCCTTCAGAGGGTTGACGACAACACCATGATTTCCTACGACGTCTCCTCTGGGGCGGCGGGAGGAGTGGTGTCTGCAAGGTATATCCCTACTGTATATTGCAACCTAAACAAGCCTACCTAGAGGTAGTATAACTGCACGACCAACCAGTGCTTTATTCAACATAGCCATTTTCAACTGTAGGGCTTTTAAATTATATGATACAATAATTTAGGAACCCATGTTTACCTTCCCAATACTGTTCACAACAGAAATATGCATTTTGTAGCTATTCCTGATGGGGAATTTGTAACATTTATTGAAGTGAGATGGTCAAAATGGAATTTCACAAAGCAGGATTAGAAAGTTGTCCAGATAATGGCGAAAAAGATAAGATCCTAGCGACACTGATATGAATCTTAACAACAAAATATGAAAAACGTGAACATTAGGTTTACGAATATTATTTAGTAATGTATGTTGATGGTTGCAAAGAATAAACATACATTACATAAGAACACTTTTTAAGTTCGTAATCAATAAATAATCCCCAGGTATTGCTTAAATAAGTTGAACAAGTCTTTCAATGCAGTCAGGCTTCTGGTTTATCATATTTCTGCTAAACTACTAAACATTATAGCAAGACAATAAAAAAGTCTAAAGTAACAAGTGCCATAGATTTTAAGAATTCTCAGTGGCCCTGCATATCCATTTTGTCCAGAACCTTGTCTAGGAATATATGTCTTGTCTAGCCAATATGAATGAAATGTAATGTTTTCAGTTGTCTTATAATGTTGCAAAATTAAATTTAGGTACTTCCTCAAATGCGATCAATTTGATTTCCAAGGTAAAATACATGGAATGTCCTGTGTCAACCCCAAATGACTTATTCAGACCTTTTTCAGATTTAACTTTTGCATACCTGAGTGTTGGTACAGTAGGCAGTTGCGTAGAAGATCTTGGGTTGACAACAAAGAAACATAAAGCTCTTCATCATCAGGTTATCCTTTAGAGAAGGTGATGCATGTTTGCATGTGAAGAAGGTAGCATGCAGAAGATTCTTGTCACTCTGTACACAGATTCCAACAGAGCCAATAGAGGGCGCTAAATTCATCAAAAGCAGCTCAACTATGCGTCAAACCTCAAGGTTGCCCTGTGTTTCTGTAACATTGTTCCAAGTCTTCATATTTACTTTTTTCCCTCCTTCTACAGGGATTTTGTTAATGTGCGGCGGGTGGAGCGCAAGCGAGACCAATACGTCTCTGCAGGCATGGCAACAGACCACGATGCCAAACCTCCACACAGTCGCTACGTCAGGTCAGACCATGCCTCGTGCTGTCTAATGCCTCTTTAGCATTCAAAACACGACAAAGGTCGATTTTTTTCTTTTTCTTTTTTTTAATAAAAAAATGTAGCTGTCAGTTTAATCCGTGCAACTTTTCTGCCCTTTCGTTTTGTGTGAACTGAACCCTCCCTCTCCTCCCCAGGGGAGAGAACGGCCCCGGAGGATTTGTGGTCCTCAAGTCCAGCAGCAACCCATCTGTGTGTACGTTCATCTGGGTCCTCAACACAGACCTGAAGGTGAGCCTAAACTGACATTTTCTTTTGGGTCAGCGTTGATGTTATTAATATTATTCATTCAGAAAAGTTAGGTTTTTTAGTTTTTTTCCACACACCAAAAAGGGTTCTGTTTATCAATTAAATAAATCATGTGAATTGCACCAGTTTACATGGTAACTTGCATTATCACACAATAAAAAATCACCCACACACTCATCAAGATGACCCTAGATTCAGCGTCCTGTGTAGAGGATTTTTAACCCTAACCTTTCCCTATTTCCTCCCGTCCATCAGGGCAGACTGCCTCGCTACCTCATCCACCAGACTCTGGCTGCCACCATGTTTGAATTCATGGCACATTTACGCCAGCGTGTCACTGACCTCCAGTCCTCTCACCACTAGGAGACAACCTCCTCTGCCATACTGAACAACAGGAGAGATGGCCTTCTAGCCACAGTGCCACAGTAGCTTGTGAGGTGTTCTTTGCATTTCTGGGCTCTCCACTACCAAAAATTGCTCAGCATTTCTGTTGTGGTGCACCTCAGATGAGAAGATGAACGCACTGAGAAGAATGAATCTCAAAGAGGATGTATGACATGAGACAGCATCACAGCAAGGACAACAGCCGGACGGATTGCTCATTTTCATCCTTAAACTCAACAATTGTTTTTTTTTATTAATGGATCACATCCTTATTTTTTTATGTGTAGAAGAAGACCAATGTATTTTTGCTGTGTCCCTCACTGTGCAATGACAATTTTGTCGTCACGCCTTGCTAAGCGGTTTTGAATCAGGATGGACCTTTTGGAACTGCGAAGAGGCGGAATACAGGTGGAAGTCATTTTCACTGTCTGATTTTCCCCTCTCTCATTTCAACAGAACTGACGCAATGATGTGTCTGAATTTTGCTGCACCAAGCAACAGTCTGTCCCTGAGTCTTATTCTACAGCAGACGTTGGTCAATTATTGGCTATTTTTTGCTTTTTGTTGATTTTATTTTGGTTACAGCACCGTCTTAACTGTGGTTCTTTCAAGAACTGTTCTGAAGAACCTGCATTTTGCAACCATGTCATTAAGAAAGCCTTTATTTGATTGGGAAAAGACACGTTAAGTCCCTTAAAAGTTTATACCCCGTCTTCACTTCACTGTGGTCAATAGGACAGAAGTCACGGTGGTCTTGTCACCACTTCACACTGATACGCGTGTGTGTGTGTGTGTGTGTGTGTGTGTGTTGGGGGGGCTGAGCCCCACCAGATCTGACAGCACTACCTGTCCCACGGCAAGAGAAATCAAATGCCAACCTCTGCTCAAATACTAACAGATATGTTGATGTATTTGGCCTGTCTGCTTGAGTTTTTGAAGCATGGAAGACAGAATGATGAGGCAGCCATTTAACCATATTAACCCTGATGTCGCTATTTTTGACATGTCATTATGGGTGAAATTTTAAAAAAAAATGGCAAAACCTTTTGAAAATAGCCTATCTACAAGCTCACATTGCGATGCGGCGTGTTGAGCTTGTAGATCGGGTATCTTTGAATAGCCCAAAAATAAGGCTTAAGTGGTTAATGGACCTCCAACTCAATCTTCTATTGATGTGGTAATGATTGTTTATGATGCTAATTATTATTAGCGAGAGATAATGGTTACACATCTGGAAGCTGTATCCTTGCTAAAACTATATTGTGTGCCATTAACCTCAAGTGGCCTTCAAGCAAACTGCTGCGCAAATTGGTGGCTGTCAAATCATTTACTGTATTCATGTAATGATCATTGTCATATCGAGAACAGGCCTCTCATAATTTACATATATGTATGAGGCAATTCACGTTTTTTTTCCTTATGTGATATGGTTCCTAATAACAGTTTTTTTTTTCATAATGCATATCATTATGACATCATTTACAGGTAGCAACTTGCCAGTGAGAACGCGTGCACAATCTTCAGTGTCCTCAAAAGAACGCTCATGTTTTCTTACTTGTGCCTTCCAGTGCAGTGAAACGAGGCACAGCAGGGAGGACATTGTTCCGTTAACTCTTGATTAAGGACCATATCTCTTGAGGCCCGGGCACACAATGACCACATTATGATCATGTTAAGAAGTGGCTTAAGTATTTTGTTTTGCACGCTCAGTTATTGATGAAATCTAGGAATGCCACAATCTTGACCTGAATTTATCTCCAGTGATAACGTCTCTGTAGGCAAATGGTTAGTTGTCGAGCCGCAAAACTATCCTAATGATCGTCTGTGTCCATGTAGCCTCGGAAACCCATGCATTTTTCCATGTTGCTCTGGCCACAAATCTGTCCACCAGAGGGTGCTTAAAACGCCAAACACGGTTCAACTTGCCTTGTTGAGATTTTAGCTAATTAATTTTGGTCAGAACTGAAATGCATACGAACTGTTTTGGACTGAGAATTTAAATCAGATCAAAGTATGTAAACATGGACATTGTGCCTTTATTACCGTAACAAAACGTGTCCAACTTTTCACCTTATTTGCTTTTAGCAAAACATCCAATATTAAACCAATGCTTCGTAACTTCAGCAAAGGTTTATATACAGAGTGAATCCTGTCAAGATATCTTTTTTCAGATTTGTATGTTTTTGTTTTTAGTGTTGGTGTAATCTTTTAATTTCTGTGTAAAATATAATCAGTTCTAAAAGATGTTAATTTAAAGCCATTACATAAATACTTACCAACCCCTCAACTGCAGTTTATTTTGTATGGAAATCTAACCAGACTCAAATGTATAATAAAATGGTTGAACTGATTTCATTTGATTGGTGGAGATTTCTTTTAATTCCCGGTTTTGTGACGTAAAAGAGACTAGTCTTGTATACAAAATGGGGCCTTGAAATAAGTCAATCCAAATGCAGCTCTTGATTGAATAATATTTTTTTCTCTGCCTCTGAGACCACTTAACTAGTGTATTCACATAATATGTGAACACAGTAGGTTCTCTGAGTGGCTATTTATACTGTTTGTTGACTTCCT
>NC_137615.1:22213111-22235611 GCF_963280865.1 Gymnoscopelus braueri
GTAGCTAATTTGTTGGAATATTTCTCCTTCTTTTTTGCCTACTTGACTGATGGTGAACATCATTTGCAGGAGTCGGCAAATTAACTTTGTGTTCATTTTTTATTTCCCCTTAGGGTTCACCTGTGTCGGTGGCTTGTCCCTGTCTTTCCACTTTATTTACTCTGCCACCAACAAATCTAACTTACCTCAAAGTGCAATCCCACAAGAAGTTTCCCTGCCACCTGTCAGGGCCTCAACTGCCCTCCTCTCGATCCCCTCCCACTCTCCTTCCTGCGCGTTCCTGATTGTGACAGCTCATTTAAATGTCACTTCTCAGCAGCTGTGACAGCGCAGTTACACAACTCGAGGTGCTTCCCGGCCAGCCGCCGGGCCTGGAAGATCACTCTGGCAGAAATCACCTCATCGCTATTCACCTTTATGGCCCTTCAGTAGCCCTGACCTCATTTGAATAGCAGTGACATGACTCACAACAGTACTGCTGTGCAGAGAGCCTATGGGTCTCTGTAATACACTTTTATGAGTATGGGTTTACTCTGTGAGTATCTGTAATGAAAAATAAAATAATACATATACGCAAACTGCTCAGGCTGTGCTGCGTATTTTTCAATTCAGATTACTCTTTGCTCGGCTCAAAGTCGCTTCAATAAACATCTGATCTCACCACTGAAGTATACTTCATTCGTGGTTACCATGGCTGCATAACATAACTTTCTTCTCTCTCCACACACACACACACACACACACACACACACACACACACACACACACACACACACACACACACACACACACACACACACACACACACACACACACACACACACACACACACACACACACACACACACACACACACAGACACACAGAAATGTCACCCTGAATGTGATACTGGAAAGGTGTGGATAGGAAGTTGAGATATTGCTGTTCTCAGTCATCAGAGCTGACAGGTAGATGGAAAAATAACACTGAATATTTGTGTTTGGAATCTAGGACAATGTTTTAGCAGTGCACAAGAAGGTCAGCCAGTTTGATCCAAAAATGCAAACTAAATGTGAACTGTGAAAGACAACTAGCCATAGCCATTACTGCCATAAGTAAAACTGGATGAGCATGTTTATTTTGATGATCAATCAATCGATTGTGTTTCTGCTTGAATCAACAGAAGTTTTATCGGTATAACAATATGTATAAGATACCAAAATACCATGACATAAAATATATGTGCAGTGTGTGCAGTGTGAGTGTGTATATATATATATATATATATATATATATATGTGTCTGTCTGTCTGTCTGTCTGTCTGTCTGTCTGTCTGTCTGTGTGTGTGTGCTCGTGTGCGTGTGTGCGTGTATGAGAATATACAGCCACTCAGGCTTCACTTCACTTTGTACTCAATGGATTTTGCTGTGTATGTTCTTTAAGACGATGACATCATTGGCTGATGTGGATGAGTGAGTCACACTGACAGTAACACCACACCACCAGACTAGCAGATGTGACTTATACATGTGTGCATGCGTGCGTGCGTGTGTGTGTGCGCGTGTACACAGTAGCTGTGCATGTGTGTGTGGGTGGCTGAACTGGGTCTCACATTCTGTAACATGAGGTGATTATGACCAACATGGTCCTGTCATTGAAGCAATGATTGATTGCTGGAGGAACTCTCACTGCTGCATGGTAGCGGCATGTTGTAAGGTCACTCAATATAAATGACCCCTCATTTCATATTGGCACCCCTTTCACCTGTCAAATAAAATGTGATTTACATTTATTTATTTTGTTATGTTTTTCCTATATGACTTTTTTTTAATTTATTTTTTATCACTCACACACAATTTAATTGAAAATTTCCAAACAGAATATTTCCCTTTAACTGAATTAAACTAAACTAAACCTAACCATACTGATATATGAATACTAATATATAGGCAGGCGGGATTATGGTGCTCCTCAGTCAAGGATGATTTAATGCAGGGGTTGGCAACCTTTTTGATATGTGCCAAGTTTTCATTTTCTTGATTGTCAGTGTGCCATATCAACATTAAGTTTAATTATGACACCAAATCAAAATTAAATATTTCCAACTGATTTTGATTGTCCATAGGCTATTCATAACAACCTTATTTTTTTCTTCTTCTTTTTTAGAAATATTTTCTTTCACATCAGGTTGTAATGATCATTAGACTCAGAGCAATAACCCACCTAAAGTATCTCTCACTCAGATTCCCTCTCCAGTCAGAGCTAGGAGTTTGAATGAATGTAGAATTATGTGCAGGATGTAATTTGTATAAAGATGTGAGGGGACTCAACCGACTAAACTTTTTTTGAATATTTAATTTTAAAAGAAAAAAAAGCTCTCTCCCACACTTATGCCAGTGTGCCAGTGATCACCCTCCCCTCTGCCAATGTTGGCACCCGTGCCTAAGGTTGCCTACCCTGAATGCATAGGCTTGGGCTGAAGCTCTATTCCCTTGGGTGACAAAGGGATTGGTCAGATTTTGTGTGTGGCATTTTCATGCCACACAGATAGGTAAGTGTAGAGAGACATAACCAAGGGCAAAGATAGAGGGACAAGCGAGACAAGACATGGGGAAATAGAGTTTGTACGACAGACGGTGCAACTGTTCATGTTTGTGGCAGTTTGTGGCAGCCCTAGGGCCTATGGGCAGAAGTGAAAGCGGCTTTGGAGGTACGCTCTGTAGAGGACACTCAACATGCTATTTCAATTTGGGTACGATTGGATGCTGCATTCATGATATATGCCACCATGAGGCGATTTGAAAAATGTGGGGTTGCCTGTTCACAGACAGACTCACAGACTCACGGACAGGGACAAAAACAGTATCTC
The DNA here is from genome assembly GCF_963280865.1 of Gymnoscopelus braueri. NCBI lineage: Eukaryota > Metazoa > Chordata > Actinopteri > Myctophiformes > Myctophidae > Gymnoscopelus > Gymnoscopelus braueri. The sequence goes on from NC_137615.1 coordinate 22,215,961, forward strand.
CTCACGGCCGTCCTGGCCTGGCTGAGAAAATAAAGTTACTTGAAGCAAACGACACACCAGATTGGACAAGATGCTCCACCATCTTTATTGTACAGTAATTCAGACATATTGCAATTACCTCTCTCTGTCGGGAGAGGCACAGCGGTCATAAATATTATGGATTAGCTTTAAGAATTATCACCCTGGCATTTGTCGTTGCCCAGTTTATCCAACTGGGATATTCCCCTCACCCTTTCTAATAATGGCTGGGTATGTGATAATAACATGATCTACCACATATCCAGATACATTTTCACCACATGCTGAACTGCCACAGCGAGCATCTTCGATGCCATGTCAAATATGGACGCAAACTTGGCTGCTAAACACAGTTTCTATTGATGGTTTGGTCAAATTCACAACTGAGGAGTTTATCCAGGCACAAAGGAACCAAAACACAACAATGACAGGATGTCCGGATAATAATTATATTATACATTACAATGACAAAATGACGGTAGGAAAGGAGTAAACTACACCAGTATAGGCCTATAGGCGGTATTATATGTTTATAATGCAGAATGTTTTAATTTCCAGGAAAATGGGAGGGGGGGGATTTTAGGAACCAATGGCCCCGTATATATCAAACAATGTTTGAGTTATTGTTTGTGCTATATTTTGGATATGCTACCTGCAGTGTAGGACACATTCTATAGGAAAAGTTCATTTGATCTGATTTTTTTGTGGTGCATAAAATGTTTCAATACTGTCTGGAATGCCTTCTCCACTTTCAAGTATGTAGTTCATAGTTGTTCATATTGGTTCATGTGTCATTTGTTGTTAAGTTGCCAGTGGTGTTGAAATCCTGCTCTACTGTGCCATTCCATACATGCTGCACAGGGATTTGTGTGGTATGGTATGGGAGGTATGGTGTGTGTGTTTGAGTGTGTGTGCGTGCGTGCGTTTGTGCGTGTGTGCGTGTGCGTGTGCGTGTGCGTGTGCGTGTGTGTGCGTGTGCGTGCGCGTGCGAGAGAGAGAGAGAAAGAGAGAGAAAGAGAGAGAGATAGAGAGAGAGAAAGAGAGAGAAAGAGAGTGAGTGAGTGACTGAGTGAATAGGCTGAGTGAATCTGTTTGTGAAAAACAAACGTTGTCAACATGAGCTTATCTCTCTCCACATTAGTGAGGTGCCAACAGCAGCTCCATGTACACATCAAGACCAAATGTCTATTAAGATTCCTCTTCCGGGAACAAATCCCTTGTGGCTGTCGACTTGTTTCCATAGATTGTCTCCATGTTTGTGTGTGAAGAGATAGATACCCTCACCCCTGACTGAACCACCGGTACCAGCTGAAGTGGAAAATGCTGGGGCCAGTGGATTACAGTGTGTCAGGGGATTTTTGGCCCAATTACCCGTAACCCCTCTTCAGTGTGAGTTCCAGATCTTGGGAAATGAGACAGAGGGGGTACATGGTGTCGGATGTCAGCACGCACTGATTGTAGAGTGACATCGCTGATCGGGAATAGCAACAGCAACAGGGTGGCTATAAAAGTCACAGATGGACACGGTCCATGACACAGACAGCGGCAGAGAGCAAGAAAGCCTGAAGAGCCGACGGAGGAGAAAGAGCATCCCTGATTTGCCGGGCACACATCGACAACCACTGACAGGCTGACAGACTGCAGTAATCACACTCAAAGCTAGAGAGAAGCTACTGACTCTGTCCTGAGAGGAGATAGACGTGCGCGGAGGAAAAAAGACAGACCAGCGATAAGACTGACAGACAGATCTTTCCACAGCACATAGATGATGCCAGTGTGTACCGTCATAGAGAAGTGCAATGGGGATGTGGTGGAGGCCAAGCTGGCCTGTGCCGTACGAGAGGAGAACAAGGCTCAGAAGGAGAGCTACAGCGCTGATTGGCACAGTGTTACCCTAAAGACTCGGCCCCAGGACAGGTGAGCCCTTACAGAGCTACACACAGTAAAATCTTCAGTTCATTTAAAGGTAGTGCAAGTGATATTTTTTGGTTCAAACAAAAAATAAATTTCTTCAAGTGTGAAACAGATTGCCAAGATCGAGTTAACTCGATTTTAGAATCCATCACTTGATTGCCAAGATCGAGTTAACTCGTTTTTAGTAAAAAGAAAAAAACATTTTTTTTTCCTTATTTTTTTTCTTCAATTTGACCCAAAGACCAAGGAGATATGATTTTTCAAAGATTTAGACAATAAACTGCAAAAAATCTGAAATAATTCTGGCAGTCAATGTGTTAAAGCCCTAAATTCTGATAGTAATCATTGCTATTTTTGTTTTTGTTCAGTAACAGAGGTCTCTCCAGCTCTTTAATAAAAGAGTCATCTAATTTCATCTAATGAGGATAGAGTACCCATTTATCAGCTTAAATTTTATAGCGTTCCAGTTTCAATTTTGTCTGCTCATTTATTTGTGTCATCACTTCCAATTTCACATGTTTATTCTGTATCCAGTATGAGTTCTCTCTCCTAATTGGTTATAATTTGTCTCCTGACATGAAAAGGCGCTGGAGAGACAGGGAGGCCCTGTTACTGAACAAACACTCGATAGCAATTATTACTATCAGAATATAGAGCTATTTAACCAAAATCCAAATCACACCTACAACAAAGCACGCTGTACTGTAGGTGTGTTTTGTGGTGTAGCTACTGGCTGCTTACAAGAGGTGGTCAGAAATTCAATTTATTATTATTATTATTATTACAACAATAATAATGTTAGATTGTATGTAGGCTAGTCTGACACACACTGAAGCCTCAACGTACACATGATCCTCAATTAGATTATTAATGAATTAAATCGGCCCTTTCATCATCAAATTTAATATCTTTTTTTTCTAAAGCAATGGTTTGGCTCTTTGTAGAATTCTCATGCTGAAAGGTATCTAAGGTCTAATCAAGCAAGTGAATAATTCTAAAATCGTGTCTTCTCTTTCTCTGATGCTTGCAGGCAGACCATGAACATGAATGACAACTCTCGTAGGGAAACTCTGGCCCGACAGTGGCAGATCCGCTCCCTGGTACAGACGTGTCCTTCAGGTGTCTATAGAGTGGGCACTGTGGAGCGGGGCGTTAGAGAACACCAGCTGCTGCCAAAGAGGAACACCCTGCCTCTGCCAATCTTCATCCCCGCAGAGCTGGGTATCAGGCTGGGCCGCGGAGCCGCGCACACCGAAGAGGACCTACGGTCCTTCCCCAAGCCGGATGGAGCCTGCCCCCACAAGAGAAGTGTCGATGAGATCACCAAGGACCTTCCACCCGTCAAACCGATTCGCATGGAATTCGCAAAAGGACCAAGAGAACTGGGCCGCTCCAATTCAATCGAAGCCCAGAGAGGCTGAAATCCAAAACAGACGAGAGGGAGGGGAGTTTGAGGGACGACAAGAAGGATAACACATGGGATGGGGTAGTAAAGGGGCATAGTTTATCAGAAAAGAGCATGAAAAGATGCGTATAGATTTAATTCATAGTGACATTCACCCACAATCCCTATTAATGTTATCTACATCCCAAAATGGGAAGCAGAGTACCAGGGAAATGTTATGCTTTGCCATTGCCTTTGACATTTGGTGGGAAATGGTATTAGAAATTATGACAGGAAGGCATCTCTGTTAAGATGGAAAGGCAGACGTGCTGTGGGTTGTGTTCTTTCAGCTGCGCGATGGGCTAATCCCTGCCTGGAAAATAGCAGCCTGGATGGCCGTATGCCATTGTCATGCCTGCAGCGCACTGAATGGCCACCCCTTGACCCCTTCCCCAGCCAGTCATAGACAGGCCAAAAGGTGCATTTACTGTAGAACGGCTGTCAAACAGTGTAGGGAACATTGTATGAAACAGTGCACATAAGCTCAGTTGCAATATTTATTTTGTATTAAAAAAGGTTAATGAAACGTACGTAAAGGAAAGTGCACTTGAAATTATTGTAGTATTATGGTTTATACTTCTATGTGGTGTGACCATGTACCGATTCAGAATGTCGCACAGAGAAAACTAAGTGCTGCAGGAGGAGAGGGGGGAAAGTGCAAGGCAGATGGAATGAAAGAGGACAAGCAGAATGGAGGTGTGAGTGAATGACATGCCTTGGCATTAGTGGTTCAGTTTCCTAACAATAGCTGGTCAGCCTCCAGAAGCACTAGAAGCCCTTGACAATCTTTGATCCTTCTAAAGGGTTTAGAATGTTCCAGCATGATCACACCCTCAGCTGTGTGTGTCTGAATAATATGTGTGCATGTTCGAGAGAGAGAGAGAGAGAGGGAGAGAGAGAGAGAGGACTGACACCTCTGATCAGAAGCAGCATCTAATAAAGTGACCTTTAGAACTGATCCACCAAGTTAATTGAGTGACAGTCACAGTCCATATATTTCATATAATATAACAGGTCGTTCCTGAGTGCCCTGAATATCGACATTTGAATCAGAAGCTGTATTGTATGTGTGCCGTGCCATTTCTAATATTGTATTTTTCTATGAATAAAAATTTATATTGAGTTGCATTTCCCTCTGTGTCCACATTTTCTTTCTGTGATGCCTTAAGTCATAAACATTTGATTATTGATGGATGATCATTTGGCAAGGGAGGGGCCCCTCAATGGTGGTAAAGATTCTGAAGAAACAAGAAACAATCGGACTCGCAACTGTTCCCAGCCTAAAACAATCTGCTTTCTGATCATCTTTCAAGTGACAACTATAGGCTAGGTGTATCACTGCGGCTTAAGGATTCATAGACATATTATGATCACAGACTGTTCCTCCTTCTGGATTGGAGGAGGCCCAGACATAAACAGACTATGAGGTGGGTAGCAAAGAGACTGCCAGACGGGTTGAGACGTAGCCGGGTGTCAGTGCTGCATATGTTGTCTCCAATCACTTGGGTACACACTGTGACAACGTCTTCCTCCCTCCCATCATTACCCACCCACTTCACCACTTTAAGAGTATCTTATTTATTTTTCATGTTCCTCTCCAACACACGTCTCTGCCCAGTGCCCAGAACACGCCATCCCTGTTTAACCTGATGATGCTTGTCAGTGCCATGGTGTCGTCCGTTTTCTAAACATACAGTTTACCTGACTAACCTCCTTTCAGTGGTTCTGTCCAAGATTAGCTTTAATCTTGCATATTCCCTTTCTACATAGCTAATTTATTCGTTTTTACTTAATTATAATAAGCAATACAACAAAAAGTACAAAAGTGCTGGCATCACATTATGCTTACAGTATCAGTACAAACTAAAAGTACTTAATATGCAGAATCGCCCATTTCACAATGATATCAAAGCAATGTAATTAGTAATGTGTTCATCACTTTAATTGCAGCTAGTAAAAGTGTGGAAGATTTGCTTTATGTAGATTAACCTATAATACGTATTATGAAATCATGATAATGTATCAGTTTTGAATTAATAATCTGCTGTAAATCTGCAAGTAACTAGCACTAAAAGCTGTCAAATAATTATAGTGGTAGTAGTGGAGTAAAGGGTACATCTACCTCTGAGATATAGAGGAGTAGAAGTAGGATAAAGTAAAACAATAAATGGAAATAAATCAAGTAAAGTAAAAGTACCTGAAATTATATTATGTACAGTTGAGTAAATGGTCTCTTGTTTTTTGTTTGTTGTCTCTACAGTGTTCATCTGTCTTACCCACCCCTCCTCCTCCCTGATAGGCAGAGCGTGGTGGTTTTGGTATTAATAGCTGGGTAAACACTGGCATTGCCCTGGAGACAGTAGAGAGACAGACACGTCCACACGTTCTTCCCTGAGCTGTTAATCCGGCTATTATATTAGAGATTTAGGTGTTCATCCTTGGCCCTCTATCTTAAAAACAAACCCACTCACACAACCTTCCTAAACCCCCATGCAGTCACGAGCAGAATCTGCAATACAAAGTTGTCAAACTTCTGGCGAATGAGCTGAACGCTGACATCTCCCTTGGTGGACGTCTTTACGTTGAAAAGTTAACCACCAGACCTGGATCAAATAGTATTAATACAATTTTTAGAACCCATTTTACTCTCTTTGGGGCAACAAAGAAATGAGTGACTTAATGAGGATGATTCATAAATGTATATAAAAAAACTTAGCTGGACTTGAGTTGGCTCTGTACTTGGATCGCTTTTGTCCATCTACACCAAATCTCTTCGCCACCTACAAGCTCACAACGCTTCACGTTGTGACGTGTTGTGAGCTTGTAGATCTGCTATTTTTTGCTAATGTTCCCCCAGAATATGGATGCTAGTAAGTCACATAGAACAGGGTATTGTGTATTTGACCACATTATTAAAGTTCTAAACAAATCATAAGATTTGGGCCACATTCACACCAGTTCTTTATAAACAACGGACTCCATTTTTGACTATACCACACATTAACTGCAATGAAATCCATCTGGTAACTTACTTCTTTCCTCTTTTCCACAGCAACCTTGAATTTCACTGTTTTCTCCTGTCATCACCAGCTTGAGTAGTGCATTGACCACTGACCCCCCTAATCCGTCTGTGACTCTCTGTTGTATTTAAAGAAAGGGTCAGACAACACTACATTACAAAAAAATATGTGGTGTCAATCTGCTCCGTGTCCCACAGTGGTAAGTCATGTCATAACCTAGAATGCTGTAAACACCTGTCAGTACCGGAACCCTATTTAATTACAGCCTATTTGTGTACTACTGAGTAGTCAATGCTATTGATTGTAACAGGTCTAGATGATGCTAATTTGGACAACTGCATCAACAGTAAAGCATGCACATGAGATTTATATATAGGCTACTCCTGTATGTAGCCTAAGATCTGTATGCACTGTGGAGGCCAGTGTTTTTCCCAGTAGAAACATCAACACACATACACAAGTCACACTGTTGTACAAAAGTGTATTATACAAACCCATCTGTGTAATCAATTAATACTAGAAACAAAGTAAGCAAGAGTCTGTTCTCAGTTTTCAAAATGGCAAATCACTTGCTGCTCCCCACTGGACGCATTGGGGTATTGCACCTTGGCAAAGATGAGAGATCTTTTTTTTAAATGTAATTATTATATACATCATTTATTAGCTTTCTCTTCTCGCTGTAGATGAACATAAAACAGATAATAGGCAAAGAGAAAGATAATTTGAAATGGAGGCTGAAGTGACTCGATAAGAGTCCTGAACGGAAGCAGCTGAATAAACATGGGACTGATGTTCCTACATTATGAAGACATCTCTCCCAAGGCAAATGCACTCATGAAGTATCATCAAAACAGCAATAATCAGACTCCCGTCTCTAGTGCCACTTATCTTCTCTCTGTAGCATTGTAGTACTCTGTGAGGGAATCAATGAGAAAACATGAGAGATAAAACATATCTGATGAATGTATTCCTAGGGCTATACATAATCCTCTGTGCCATTATCAATGTAACAGCGCCCCAATCAGCACCCTCTCTCATCACCATTTTTGTGATACTTGCTGTTATCAACTTCATTACCGTTGTCTTTTAAGGATGACGGTATTGGCTGACATCATAAGAAATTAGTGTGCTAATAACTAGTGTCACTGTATGGTGTTGTACCTGTTGCAGGTGGGACATCGGCTCCCACTGTCCCTGTGGCGCTGGGTGGGGGAGGTGGAGGGACGGCTCGCCTGTATTGCGTCACATCACATACAAGCATCAATACAATAAATGTCATACCCTTTGACAAATGCATAATGAATGAGTTTCCATGTATATTAATACAAACCTTCTACATGCTATATGCAAGAATAATTGAAAGACCCTCCAGTATTCTTTGTGTTTTTAGTGAGAAATAAGTGCATTTTTGACTGGGAAGTACAAAATGGGGAGTACAAAATGTCAAGCTCCTCTTTGGCGAAAGGTGATGTACGATTTATTATCCCGATCCTAAACACTTTGCTCATCTAGAGACTGAGGACAACCTCCCAGCTACTTGTTTCTCACCCAAAACTGGGTGAGAAACAATTAGAAAGAGGTGGTTATTTAGGGTAGTCCGGTCCGTCATTTCCAATGTGCTTGTGGATTCTTTAGCAGCTGTTCTTGCAGCTGTTCTAGCAAATACCTTGGATTTTGAACTCCCCTGACATATCGATAGCCGGCTATCTCAGATCATCTGGCAATGCGAAACTATCCTGATCCCATCATTTAGAGAGACGGTCAAACTATGACTGTCTAGTTGGTTTAATTTATAGGTGACGGTGTAGGAGAGTAATCTCTAAATGAGAATCAACCAAGTCTGCCTGGTTGCCATAGTGGTGTGATGTATGATTTCCACAGTCACAGTCACAAGGCCTGAAAATAACAATAAGCCATATGAAAATATGTGCAGTATGAAGGATATATTATAGTCTTGCATGTGTGTGGCTGTATGTCACCTCTCTCTGTGTGGTGATGGTGAGGGAACAGGCTGGGGGGCTTGATGGATGAGGTCTTGGTAGACTAGTGTGGGTTGTGGCAGATTTTGGGGGAACCAGGCTGGATAGGACAGGTATGTGGCAGGTTGGTAATGGTGGTGGTGGACCTCTTCACTCTCCTCTGCCTCCTCTTGAATCATCACTGGATATCTGGTTACCTGAGCTAGGGAGGGCTGGAAAACAGCCAAACCAGGCCTAATTTTCACTGTGTTTCACAAAGAGGCTACAGGTGGAGAAAGAAAATGTTCGCTTCTCATTCAAAAAATTATCTCCTTTCAGCAGCAGTGAATCTAATTAGACTTCATCACAGAAGGTAGAGAATGAATGGAATGGAAGGAAATACAGTACGTTTAAGTTCACATTGAAGACTTCAGGAGAACATTCATAGGGGGTGTTAAACTTTTTCGAAGTTTCAGAGCTCCTGAATTTCACTTTCACAACTGACTAAAAGCTGATTTGACCTGAACCCTTCAGTCAGGGGTGTTGACTGAACCGTACCTCTGGAGCGGGAGGAGGGTTGTTGTACCCAAACAAGCTGAGGGCCGACATGGTCATGTTGTTCATGATGACCTGGTGCATCTGGGCATTCTGGATCATCATCAACTCTACAAGGTCTACATGATGATATGACACACACACGCACGCACACACACACACACACACACACACACACACACACACACACACACACACACACACACACACACACACACACACACACACACACACACACACACACACACACACACACACACACACACACACACACACACACACCTTCTTAGTTAGATATACTGGTACACTGTAAAATAGAATATTTATATTGGATTTTACATTGCGAATTCACTGCTGTGTGTTTTTCCCCTTTTGAAATATTATTTTAAACCACAGTCATATATGGTATAGCTGGTTGAGCCAGAGTGCCCCATTTCTTTTGATTTCTATCATATTTCCCTAAGGGAATCATTTGAATGTCTCGTGGTGCCAGCCTGAGGTGATGAATATGAATATGATACCCGCTCAATTCTATAACCTCTCCTTCACTCAATATCTGTAGGCAGTGACTCACTCTTCTAAATTATTGATTTCCTTCACAGCGATATGAATACCCCTTGACATCAGCTGTTTGTACATACCAATGATTGGTTGAGTGATGCAATAATCAGATGTGATATTTCTCCATCTTGTCAGCTGCATGGATAATAGCCATGCAACTATTATACAAAATAGACGGTCTACACATGCTCATAACATGTTGCTGTTTTGAGCTTGTAGATCGGCTATTTTAGTTGCGCGACACTGTCATACAACGACGTACAAATTAGGTTTAATCAGTGGCATGAAGTAACTAAGTACGTTTACTCAAGTACTGTACTTAAGTACAGTTTTGAGGTGTTTTTACTCTACAGGAGTATTTCCAATTTTCAGTACTTCTACGCCACTACATTTCAGAGGCTATATTGTACTTTTACTCCACTACGATGTTTGAAAACTTATAGTTACTTTGATTATTATTAGAAAACATACAGTAACCACTTCAGCCCTATATACATTTCGTCCATTTGAAAATAGCAGATTTTTTAGATCTGCTATTTTCAAAATTCTTTTTTTGAAAACTTGATACTATAAGTACATTTTTATGCCAATACTTTTACTCATGTACATTTTGAATTCCGGACTTTTACTTGTGACAGAGTATTTCTACATTGCAGTATTGATGCTTTTACTTAAAAAGTTAAACATGCGAGTACTTTTTCCACCACTGGGTTTAATACAAACGAATGTCGGCTATTGTGAGTCTATTGACAGGCCCTGAAGCTGAACTAACAGTCAGAGAGCCAGAGAGTACAAACTCAGAACCAGGATCATGACCAGAGCCTTTCACAGCAGGATGGAAAATAATGTGGTCAGTGGTTGGGCTGTCAACATGCATTCAGACTGCAAGGTCTCTGTATTTTCAACCAGTAGCTAATGAATATTATGCTAAAAACCCTGCTCACATCTGTTAGATGGGCCGCTACTGGTAACAATAGAATAGGCCATCATTAATATGGAAATGAATGTTGTGGTCTCCAAAATTGAATGCAGGTGCAGTGACATCTTCAAATTGTTACAGTTTTGCTGTCATTGAATGCTAATTTTTCTTTTTGCTGACTCCAGTTTCAACTACAATCCCCATATTGGACTTATACCAGGAAACATTTCTTTGACAGGATGATGTCTTTAAAAGTTCATATCTAAATATGGATGGCTAAGCAAGGATAAGTGGTGCCTGCTGACAAATGTACGCACACACGCGCGCACACACACACACACACACACACACACACACACACACACACACACACACACACACACACACACACACACACACACACACACACACACACACACACACACACACACACACACACACACACACACACACACACACACACATTCACATTCAAGTGACAGAGTTAGCGAGAGAGAGAGAGAGAGAGAGAGAGAGAGAGAGAGAGAGAGAGAGAGAGAGAGAGAGAGAGAGAGAGAGAGAGAGAGAGTGTGTGTGTGTGTGTGTGTGTGTGTGTGTGTGTGTGTGTGTGTGTGTGTGTGTGTGTGTGTGTGTGTGTGTGTGTGTGTGTGTGTGTGTGTGTGTGTGTGTGTGTGTGTGCACATACACAGTGTGGAGCCAAGAGTGGAGCATAAATAATAAATCTACTGTGCACACATGCAAACTTATAATGTGACAGACAGGAAAGAATAACTTGGATTGTGAAATTCTGAGATTTAGTCTGTGTGTGCAGTGACAGCCTGCCATACCTTCCTTGACATGACCACTAGTCCTAATGGAGGGAGCAGAGCCAGGAGCCATCATGGTTGCTGGGAACTGCTGTAGAATAGTGGTGGGTTGTTGGAGAGCCTGGGGAGACATGGAGGGACTGTAATGAGTGTCTCTGCCTGGTGGCACAATGCCAGAAAATCTACCTGCCCTACTGAACCTAAACTCGTCCCAAAAAACAGTGAATAATTAACATAGTTATTAGTTAGTGAACTAAATCCTATCATAGTCTAGGTTCATCGAGAAAATTGTTTGTATTTCCGACACAAGGAGTCAATAATAGGCCGGCTACATTTACCTTTTAACACACCCATGCTACCTGTTGAACTGAGAGATGGCTGCTGACCTATACTAACATGTCATCATATCCAAGCTAAAAGAATGAACGTAGTACTTACAGGACATGTCTGCATGCTGTGGGTGTCGTGTGGCTGTAAGGCTGGGTAAGTAACTTCAGTCCATGCCATTATAGCCTACCTATCTAAAAAGCTAAGCTGATGTTATTTACTGTACCAGGTATTCGCCGCCCTTAGTCAAAGAGACGCTTGCAGGTTGCTATGGGGTGCAGGTGCAAACAACAAACGCCTTTGATGCACCTCACTCACTCTCTCCCTCTCTCTCTCTCTCTCTCTCTCTCTCTCTCTCTCTCTCTCTCTTTCTCTGTAGGTGAGGGCTTTGTTATGGAGTGTGCATGGGTCACTTTCTTCTTTTTCCTTTTTTTCTTTTTACGGGGCCAGGCTGCCAGCATGGCAGCAGGCTCCGTCTTAATGTTGCCTTTATTTTTTCTTCTGCCACTTTTCGCAGTTCTGGCTTAACCGTGCATACGCTTTTTACGAAACTCGGCCATATGGTAGATGGTCATGAAAAACTTTCAAGAAATAATTCTCACAATCTTTCGTCAAAAGGTGGCGCTATAGCACTCAATTGAAAATGCCAACTTTGAACAGGTACAACTCATGCCCTGTTTGACCTACAGCCATGAAACTTCGATACACACATGCGTCTACTCATGATGAACAACTTTCACATGCCGACAAAACGGGGGCGGATTTGTTCTTAGTGAAAAAATGAAGCTTTAAATGAGCCAATGAATATTGCAGTTTTATGACAATTATTCTGCCCCTAACACGTACATGCAGACTCACATTTCTTTGGAAATTTGCAGTAATGTAGACGGTCATTCCAAATATCACTGAAACCAATCTTACTCCAATTGGTCAAACGGGGGCGCTATAGCATTTTTTTTTAAATGCAAACTTTAAACAGGCAAAAGTCATGCCTTGTTTGGCCGACAGCCATTAAACCTGCTTACACATGTGCCTTGACTCATGAGGAACACATCTATCACGTTGACCAGTAAGCTCCGCCCTTAGATTGTCTGCAATTTTGAGCAGTTTGAAAAACACTTAAACCCAGGATTTTTCAGCTATTTGCGTGAAACTGTATCATCAGTGTGATCTCCTTTTCCACAAAGTTTTGTCTGTTGGTCCAATGGGTTCTCCCTTAAGCGAATGCCTCACAATGTCAAAGTCGCCAGTTAAAGCCTCACTTGATGCAGATGTCATTTAAGTTGAATTGCAAACAACGTGACTGTATCAATTAATGAAAGTGCAATTGTTAAAGATAACCTGAAATGCTTATTTGAGAGTATGTTTTTTCAATGTATGACATACTTCATTCTGAAAATAGCCGATCTACAATCTAAAAACTTTTCAGATAACAACGTGTTTATGAGCTTGTAGATCGGCTGCTTTCACTGGTTTCGGTTGCGAGGAGACATACAATTTCTCTATTGGTAAAAGGTTTGTGAACGATCTTAGTGTTAGTGAAACAGGGGCTTGGTTCATGACAGAAGGCAAAAGTTTATGATCTTCAACAGACAACTTCAGCTTGGACGAAGCTATAGCACTACAGGTCGTGTCTCAGCCTGTGCGTCCGAAAGGTCGAGAGTTCGATTCCTGTCAATGGCAATAGGTTGAGGTGTCCATGAGTGAGCTTCTTAACCTGGGATTGCCTCCTGCGTCCTATGTATGACCACCTCAGCTGGGTCGAGCTGAAAAGTAGGTTCGCCTGTTGGAATCATTTGCTTTGTCTCAATTTCAATCTATTCCGTTTCCATGTGTTATTGTGCTATTATTGCACTTTGCTTTTTGTCTGTCTCTCTGTCTGTCTGTCTGTCTGTCTGTCTGTCTGTCTGTCTGTGGGTGGGTCATTCCACTTTTTAATTGCATCGCACAAAACATGACTGCATCAAATAATGCATGTGCAATTTTAAAAGATAACATGAAATGCTTATTTGAGAGTATGTTTTTACAAGTGTGACATACTTCATTGTGAAAATAGACGATCTACAATCACACAACTTTTCAGATAGCAACCCTTTGTGAGCTTGTAGATCGGATACTTTCACTAGTTTTCGTTCCGAGGAGACAAAAAAAAGCTTTATTGCTAAATGGTTTGTGAACCAGTGATCTAGAGTAGTTCGGGACACAGTGGCTTGGTTCATGATGGACGGAAATAATTATAGATGTCAACAGATACTGTCAGGGAAGTCATATATCTAGCTCAATGAGAAGAGAGGCAGCTTGTGAGTCCGTAGGTTGCTGGTTCTATCCCTGTCCCCGACAATGTATTGAGGTGATCATGATTTGGCTTTAGTGTTTCTTGAGGATAGACTTAGGCGTTGTTTTTCTGAGGTTAGTGTGAGGGTTTAAAATGCTTATTTGTTAATTGCATGGTTTTCTTTCTCTCAAGTTCAGTTTTCTATGTTTCTATTGCTTATTGTGCATATTACTTATCATTGCTTCTTTCTTTTTTCTTTCTGCATTCACTGGCCCCGTATTATCGCTGCTTGCAGCTATATTCTTTCTTTTGCTTTTTACCCCTTTTTCTCCCCAATTTTGTTGTTGTGGCAATTGAATCCTCCCCACACACATTTCTGTGTGTTGCCACTGCTGTTGTATCCTACTGGCTCACCCGCCAGTGAGGAGCCCCCCCCAGGAGGACCTAGTGCCTTTGTCCTACTACTCCCGTCCAACACTCCCGAGTCCCCGCCGACAGGTGCCCCAGCCCCCAGCCTGTAGGAGTATGTGTAGTGACAAATATAACCCTCGCCACCCGGCTTCCCTCCCCCGAACACAGGTCAATTGTGTTCATATAGACCAGAGTTTCTCAACCTTTTTTGGGCCAGTGCCCCCTATCCAATATGTCCCTTACCGCCACCACACCCAATTAAAATGTAAGCTTTATTTGTATTATTACTAATACAAATTGTTATAATACAATATGTTGTAATTTAGAAAACATCTCATTGATTTATAAAAGCCTGTTATAAGTAGAATTGTATATGGATGTCAGGCCCTGTCACATCAGGCCACTCTCACAACACTGACTGGCCCTGTCACTGTTACCATATTACCAAGCTACCATGTTATCATGGTAACATGTTACCATATAACATGTTACCAGCCCTGTCACAGGGATGTCAGGGCCTGTCACAGGGCCAGTGACAGGCCTGACATAGAGGTTGGGTGAGAGGGATTTATTTTTTCTGATATTTTTCTGTTCATTTGTATTTTGAACGTCAATGCACTGATTGCTTATTTGAATTGAAAAGCAATTTAAAAAAAAACGTTGTAGTGTTTTCCTTTTGGTCTGCAATACGGGGTATAAAGAACAGTATCAAGAAGTGATGCAGGAACAGGACCTTTATTTCTTTAATATATGATTGATTGATTGATTGATTGATTGATTGATTGATTGATTGATTGATTGATTGATTGATTGATTGATTGATTGATTGATTGATTCTACTTTGTTTAAGTGTCATGCTTCCAAGGAAGCCCAGCCCATATGGACTTACAGGACACTTTTACATTTGACATAGACAATGAACCGACATGACAATTCACAAACAATGATCAAATGAATAACCAACTTTAAACACCCAAGCTTCATACATGGCAGATTACATAATTATAATAATGCAACGTAAAATACAACATTTACCTCACATCATAACAGGAGACCGGACATGAACCTACTTGAAGAACTGAGATTGTCTTCTACTCCAGGCTCTAGAAACAAAATGTGCCGTTTTAAATACTTCATAATTAAACAACCACTCCAACTTCTGGCCATCATATTCCCAGAATAGCTCAGATTTTTTTTGTTATTACATCAAGTAAAGGAACCCTCAAATCATCATACAGTGTACTAAAAAATATTAAATGGAATTCATTTTCAACATTTTTCAGGTCACAAACATTGCATATTCTATTCTCTTCTGTCACGGCTGAGAACCGACCTACCTCAATAGCAAGAGGCAGGATACCATGTGTTCTTCCCGTTGTAAGCCAAGCCTAGTATAAATTAGGCTTCAGTAGCCAGACATGCTTCCACCTGTACAAACACCATTCAACACTTACTGTACAAATCTAGCCAATCTTCCATCATCATCCCAATGAAATATTGACTGCAGAATGAATGAAAACAAGTCTTGGATGAAATAAAGAAGATGTGCACTTCACTATATTAAACTGCGCCCCCCCTTCCCCAAGAGCACCTCAGCGCCCCCTTTAAAAAATATTGCTTCCAGCGGCCACCGAACTTCTCTGTACGCCCCCTGGGGGGCTGTACCGCCCCGCTGAGAAACGCTACTTTACCACTGCGCAAACCGAGCGTGGGGTCACTTTCTTTTAGGCTGGTTTTAAAATGTTAATGCTCTCTTTTTTATTTTGAGTGGGTATCGCCCTAATGCTGCTCTGCATGCATTATGTGGTGTTTTCCTTTGGATCCGGAGAATGGTCTCAATTTGGTGTTTACCCTATTTTTCAAGATCTTGCTTGGCAAGTGGTCCCCAGATCTCACAACCATAGAGGGAAATTGGATCTATCACAGAGTCTAATATCTTTAGCCAGGTTTTAATTTTGATGTCTAGTTTGATGTTTCTTTTGGTGGCATAGAAAGCCTTTCTTTCTGTGTCTTTCAGGTCGTTCACAGGTCGTTGGTTGAAGTTACTAGCTTTGTTGCTGATGTTTAGGCCAAAGTAGGTATAGTTTTTTGTATGTTCTAGTCAGTGCAATTGTATTTAGAAAGAATTGCTGGTGCTGATGGCTGGGTCTTTTTTTTAATATCATAATTTTAGTCGGTTAGATTCACTGTCAGGGCCTACATCTGGGAGAATTTGTGCAGGAGATCAAGTTACTGCTGTAATCCTTCCTTGATTGGAGACAGCAGCACCAGATCATCTGCAAACAGTAAGCATTTGACATGTCTGTGTGTCTGCTTCAGGGATACCAGGTGCTGTAGATTGTTCTAATGTTTTTGCCAGTTCATGAGTGGAAGCGGGTTGGACTCAGACTGCATCCCTGTCTAACCCCCGGCTTTGGGGAAAAAAGTATGTGGGTTTTTCATCAATCTTAACAGCACATTTGTTGTTAGTGTACATCGATTTTATGATGTCATAGTTTTTTCCTCTAATGCCACTTTCCAACAGTTTGTACAGCAGACCCTTGTGCCAAATTGAATGGAATGCTTTTTGAAGTCGACAAAGCTCTCTCTCTCTCCTTTATTTTACCTTTATTTTACCAGTCATTTGATATCAATGATCTCTTTTTCGAGTAAGACCTGGGCAAACATGTCTTTGTCCATATTTGGGAGAACCTAGCAGTATACCAGGTGGCCAGTACAGTTCTTGTCAGCGTGTTCCAAATTAAACGAATAGGCTATGTTAATCTAACTTCCCTATGGTGGAGTACACCAATTAGCGCATAGACTCCATTTACCTCTGCCATCGACTCACACATTCCCGTGCAGCCCACCTATTTCACTGTCATGTCTCCCACACAAAGGCCCATCTGCCCCCATTGCATTTCAAATGGTGTAATTAAAATACGCTGCGCTATAATCTGGGTGGATCGCCTCTATTTATAAAAAACCATGTCGCTGTGTGGGCAAAATGAGACAAAGGGAAGCAGTGACGAGAAAGCTCGATGGGAGACAGCAGAACGCGGTGTAGGTTAAATTAATAAATGGTGCATGATTGGCGAAGCAACCTAAAGAGTTATCTAATCAAGCCCACGCATGTTATATGTGCCTGATTAATGTGATTGTTTGTAGCCAATAGGCTACCGACAGATAGACTGCATAGGCTATGCGCGTGGACACATATTGCTGACCATAAATATGAATATGCTTAATGGCAGATCCCAGAACTTTTCCTTTTGAGTCAAATAACTCTATAGGGTCCAGGCGAATGAGCCTATGATTAAATTATTTGCATTTCTCAGCATCTTCTTGCAACCCCACACACACACGCACGCACGCACGTACGCGCACACCACACACACCACACACCACACACCACACACCGCACCGCACACGCACACGCACACGCACACGCACACGCACACGCACACGCACACGCACACGCACACACAAAGATGGGTGGCGATAGCTTTGGCTGAAAGGTTAGTTCATTGCATTAGAGATCATTTATTCATCATGCCCCAGGAGTGCTGATGGAAGGCCACGCTTAAAGAGGCCCAGCAGTCCACTCTTCATCAAAGCTAACACCATTAGCCACATTAGGTGAACCCTCCAATGGATGCATTAAAAGCAAACGCAGTGCTGTTTTGTGGAATTGAGGCCACCATCAATCATCTGCTGCTGGTTTGGATATTGGTACTAAGATGGGGGATTGGAAGTTAAACCTCTCATCATTAGTTCATAAGTCTGACTCACTGCACCCCCCCCCCCATACACCCTCTGCCACCCCCCACCCCCACACACCCCTCCCTTCTTTTTTTGCCCCTCAACCCTTGCAGCATGAGCTCAAGAACATGGCCATTACCTTTCCCAGTTCCTATGGCAACGCCACCCTGCTCCTGCAGCTTTTATGTGGAGGTTGCAATGTGTGTGTGTGTGCGCGTGTGTGCGTGTGTGTGTGGGGTGGGGGGCGGGGGTAGCATGCGTGTCTGCGAAGATGTGAACTGCACTCTGGGGTTTGTTTGGATAATGTCAGCAAAGAGTATCATCAATTTATTAAAAGTTTAATTTTGTCCTCCTCGCCTCCCTCTCGCTCTCTCTGCCTCTCATAAGAAAAACATGCATTGCCTGAGTGAGCATAGATGCACAACCGTACACAAAGAAATGTAACAAATTTGTGTGTGTTTGATATTTCTTCCTGATTTACCCTACCCCTGCATCTGAATAGTAGTGATTCTCTGGATAGGAACAGTGAACTATAACAATAGATCAGTTTTCTCCTCCACAGCGGCCAATAATAGTTAAAGAAAGAAAGAAAGAAAGAAAGATGTCAACTTTAGGTAAGACAATGCTCGCATGAGTGTGTAAGAGTTAATGGAAGAATGAAGATAGAGCACAGAATGGTGAGGCTGCTGCTCTCTCTCTCATAGAAATGTGAGGGGAGACAGTAAGAGGAAGACAGTGCGAGATAAGGCCTTGCATGTTTCCTCTCTCGCTTTATTCTTCTCCTCTGCTCCCAGAGGATAGTGGCTGACTGACAGATGCCCCCCTCCCCCAAACCTCATCCCTCCCCCTCCCCCACTGTGCCTTTAGTTGGGTGCAGTAACCCACCACCCACCACCATCCTGTGCCAATTAACACATCTCTCCTTGCCCGCTGAGTTCCTTAATACAGTGTTAACTAAGCCACAGACACCAATTGTGTATCTAATGTGGTTGTTTGAGGAGCGTGAACAAGCGGACACTGTGGGGGTTGTGGGTGGGCCACGGTTGTCACAGGCAACGGTGTGGACTGATCGAACACAGCTATATCTTCATGAGTAAAATGTTACTTCCTGTCACCCGCTGGTGCGCTGGTGGATATTCATTACAGGTTATTGTCGTTTGAAATCAATTGGATGAAATGCCCTCGGCCCTCCTGAGAGGACCCAGTCATTAGAGGAAGCAACTTTAATGCCAGTCGTCTCAGACAGGCCAAACTCCCACTCTTTGATGCCTGCTCGCTTTCTGTTTCTCATAGGCTTGATTGGTCCCATGGTGATAGGTTCTTCTATCTACGGCAGCGAAGATGGAGACATTGTTTTATCCACTTCCACTAGAGTTTTTATCCCACTCTCTTTTTCCCGACAATACCTGAATCAGATATAACCCAAGCTCTCTTCTTCCACTTTAATCTGACATCCCTAGCACCACACTATCCCCTTCCTTCCTTGTACATACAGGTGTGGCGTTGACCTGAAAATGATCCTTGGCTAAATACAGAAACATAGATGAAAGTTGGTTCAGTGCAGTGTATGACTGCCCATCCCTCACACATAGATTAGATTAGATTTAACCTCACCGCCGAAGGCCTGCACAGAAAATGAGATTTGGCAATATCACGCTCCATCTTAAACTTTCATTTGGTTAGTGTCGTTTGATAATTAAAT
>NC_137615.1:22240611-22382037 GCF_963280865.1 Gymnoscopelus braueri
GAGGGGGGGGCGGCATTTTGACATTCTGCACAGCAGGTGCAAGACTCTACTAGGCCAACAGAGAGCCACTGGCACTTCCACTCTCTTCACAGTTAACATCTTTGCAATACAAATAAATAATGTCTCTAACCTGTGTAGGAGCTGGGAGTTTAAAAAGGACTGGTTGAATGGCTCCATCTCTGACAATCCCTCCCTTTTGGATCCCTCCCCCATCTGGAACAATGAATCTGCACTCTAGGTACTTACTTATTTACTTAATCCTCTTCATTCCTGTGGAACATAAGGCTGCGACTATCTTCTTCCATCTGGTCCTATCCTGTTAGTGTAGACTAGAGCATTTCAGTAGCCTACTTTGGGTAAAACTCCCCATAACTAGACAACCATAAGATCTGTCTGTCTGTCTGTCTGTCTGTCTGTCTGTCTGTCTGTCTGTCTGTCTGTCTGTCTGTCTGTCTGTCTGTCTGTCTGTCTGTCTGTCTGTCTGTCTGTCTGTCTGTCTGTCTGTCTGCCTGTCTGCCTGTCTGTCTGTCTGTCTGTCTGTCTGTCTGTCTGTCTGTCCGTCCATCTAATTATTTTCTATGACTGCTATTACTGTGTTTAGAGGCTTGCAGTACACAAATGAA
This sequence comes from Gymnoscopelus braueri, assembly GCF_963280865.1. Taxonomy (NCBI): domain Eukaryota; kingdom Metazoa; phylum Chordata; class Actinopteri; order Myctophiformes; family Myctophidae; genus Gymnoscopelus; species Gymnoscopelus braueri. The sequence goes on from NC_137615.1 coordinate 22,241,235, forward strand.
ATCAAATATCAACATACCTTGCATCAAAATACAATTCCACAACAATCCATTTCATGAATGGAGGGCCCCTCTGCTAGACTACTAGTTTACTAGGCTCTCAAGGATCCAGGGTGCAGAAACAGGTTGCATGTTATATATTTGAGAAAAACAATTGTTTGCAGAGGCAGGTTCATTGCTGGGATGATTTTGAGCTCGGAAGAACCAACCAGAGGCGCTAAGGATCTGTGTTTGGATTGTATTCTCAAAAAAGGATGATGGGAAGACATATATTTTGCCCGATCCGTTTCCCTTGTCATTCTTATGAGAGACTTTTACCAGACATTAAATAAATTGCTCTATTTTATCGTTCTCTCAATGCTATAGAATAGAATAGATAAACCCCAAGTGGCAATGATCAGAAGTATGGCAATTGCTTACAGAATGGCCTATAGTTTTAAGGTGGTAAGCTAGCATATTCAGCCAATACTACCCAGCGTTCCACACAGTCGCTACGAAGTAGCATCACTACGCTATCTCCTGTCAGGATTCCAAAGTATGAGGCCTCAGCCCATGCCCATCACTGTGGATATGGCCTTCATGATGTGGCTGATAAGTTGGCCAAGTTTGACTAATGACAGCGATACAGTTTGTGCTTGCAAACTAAAATTAAGTCCCCTTTCCCCTTTATTTAGAGAACCATGTAGACTGGATAGGGCACACAGATCTAATAACAGATAATACAATGGTAAAATATAATGCTATAAAAGCCTATGACTGTCAATTTGCTTTTGCTAGGTTGCAAATCCTGTATAGTGAGAATCAGCCGATTCGGAAATGATCTGTGCATATGTGAGTGGAAATTACCAGATCATTTTGAGTGGGCAGGCTCTAGACCGGATGGCACAATATAAAGGTGATGCAAGCTTAATAAATTAAGTGTTCTTGTGGTCATTAGGCAGACCTTTTCAGTCTGTTAGCATAAGCTGTACCTTTTGTGTCAAACATTAGCTTTTTAACATTAATGTTACTGCCCTCAAACTTGAGGCCACTGTGTCCTCTACTTTGCTGTTGCTGTCCCTGCAGCATATTCTCCTTTGAATAAGATACAACCCCATAGATCTGACTTGAATTGGAGAGAGAAAAGCCACTTCAACCCTCACAGGACCTTGTTGCTTCCGTTTTTTAAGTTTTTTTTTGTATCTATAAAAATGCAGTGATATAATAGATTTTGTCTGTGTCCCCTTCCACTGACACGTCAAACACTATAATGTATTATTTTCCCTCAAAGTGTTGTCTCTTGGGAATTCTTTTGTTTGTTTGTTTTAACAGTAAAGTGTGAAATGCCGATGCTGTTTAATCACCATTATTTCTGTCATGTTTTCTCAGCTCCTGCACAATTCATTATATTCGGTGTGGTCTTCGTTGTAAAAGGTCAGTGGTGACTGGTGACGCTGCTTGACAATGAAATATCAGCTCTATAGAGGGCTACTTCAACATAGCGAGGTTACGTAACATGTTGCTCAGGGGTGAAGGGTTAACCTCTGTCATGCTTAACTTAACTCTCTTAAACAGTGGACTTACTACCATTGATTGCATCACAATTGATGTTGGACTAGTCATCATCTTCACTTGTTGAGCGGTCAATCAATCAATCTCTGCTAACCCTAAGTATTAATCCTTAATCCTTTGGGGAGTGGCTTTAGGTAGGACAGGTCCAACTAGCACCCTTGTTTTGTTTGTTTGTTTGTTTGTTTGTTTGTTTGTTTGTTTGTTTACCACCATGAACAACAATGTTTGCATTCTCTCCTCTCCTCTCCTCCTTGTTTCTAGAATTCACCTACACATGATGACAATGCCAGGACAATTATGTGTTTTTTGTTTCAATATAATATAAATACAAAAATTCATACATCTTTAGTCAAGCAGGAATTATGTACATTGCATCAATATGCACCCCCACAGTTTGTCTGACGACAATAATGGGTCTCTGGTTGTTGTAAAAGAAAAAAAAGAAAGTGCAGTAGAATTTGTTCTGTGTATTTTTTTCTCTGATGGAGTCAAATTAAACCGTATGTGTTGGTGTATGTTCACATGACAAGTGAACGCATGGGTGTGTTTGCAAAGATGGCTGCATCTACCCCAGCTCTCCTAACAAGTACTGAAATAATAATGAGAACATTCGTTGCTTCTGAGTAGGTTGTGTGAGAGGGACAGGGAAGGGGTGCAGATAGCAGAGGTCCAGTACACAATTAAATCCAGAGTGTTCATTTAACTCGGAGAGTGTAGAATGTACCCATATTGGTCAATCTTTACACCGAATAGAGAACGTTGAAGTGAGAAATTGTAGCAAATTCCTGATCTAAACAGATACATTTTTTGTTCATCCAGTTATTTATTTATTAATGTATCTCATAGTGTAGTTTGGTTTATTTGCTCATACAGTCTGTCGTTGATTTGCTCATATAATCTGTAGTTGTTGTTTCTTTAATCATATAGTCTATAGATGTTTATTTGCTCATAGAATCTGTAGTTGTTTCTTTAATCATATAGTCTGTAGTTGTTTCTTTAATCATATAGTCAGTAGTTTTTTGCTCATAGTCTATTATGTTGTTTTGCTCATATATTCTACAGTTGTTTTGCTCATATAGTCTGTATAGTTTTTTGCTTATAGCCTCTATTTGTGTTTTTTTCGCTTGTTTCTAGGTTTGCTATATATAGTCTCTAGTTTCCTTTTCCTCATATTCTTTTTTTTAGCTCATAGTCTCTCTCTAGGCTTTTGTTAGTTTTTCTCATAGTTTCCAAGTGTTATATGTTTTTTATGACCATGGTATGAGGTATGTCCTTTCTCACTTGACAGATGTCCTTGTGTCAGCTTTGTGTGACACACACATGCAAAGTGGTAAAAATGGATTTCTCTGGAAACTGTAATAAACCTACAGTAGGGCCCCCTGGGAAGTGTGGATGGGTCCTTCTTGATTACATTCACTAATTCCTTAGAGAGTTCAGCTCAAAAGCCCTAAAATCCAATATCAGTTCAGCCCATTGTTTTAATAACGTATTCCAGCCTCTCATCACACTCCTCAACAACAAATTGCTTAGCATATAGTTCTACTAAATAAGTCACCTTTACACTTTTAGAGTAAAATTAACACTGGATTTTACTGTGTAGCTATAAATGAAAGACATATGTATTCTAGAATTTGTGTTGATTAGAACCACAGGTATCAGGTATACACTGATATGAATGAGATAATTCAGAGGACCAAAATGGTCTTTTATTAGGCTGTTTTTTATGTTATTCTCAGTGCCAATTTATTATTACCCTATAATCGTGTATTTACATGTGTAAATACACGTCTTTAGTCTCTATTTAGTCAATTTAGACAATAGGCTTGACATTGGGTGGATGTGCCAATATACATTTGCACTTAAGGGAGCTATTATGGATGCCTTTGTTTCTTATATGGATTTACATGCATACATTTTAACTAATAAAATCAATCAATCAGTCAGTCAGTCATTGTGGTGAGGTTTTAAATGTCACTTTTGGGGGGGATGACATCAAAAATGTAGGTTACTGTTTGAGATGAATAAAACTAACAGAAAACGAATGATAAAAATCTAAATTTAAGTGTAAACTAAATAAAAAAGCCCAAAACGGCAAAGATGTTTTATTGACCTAGTGAATTATAGGCATTCTCTTAGTATGTAATGGTGTTATTGTTACAATTAAAAGATGACAAAATGTTGTAATGTCAATATTTATTAATAGCATAGCATTTTCTTCAAGTTTTCTTGGTACAAAAATCATGCAGCATTTGGTGATTTCTGAAGTGCAAAACTGGTCCAAAGATCCTCTCACATACCAAGTAGGACTGAAGCAAGCATGCCGAACAGGAACAGAAACACTCCAAGAAGCAATGATGGAGTTAGTTGATAAACGTGCAACATTCCAGAACTCTGAATGTAGTTATCCTACTGCACTGTACATCACCAAAAAATATCAAGAAAAATACTCTTTGTGGAGGATATCTTCCTCACCCATCAACTCCACTGATAGAAACGAAACTGCACACAGTCATGCGTATTTGACAGTTCAGTGTTTAAAACATTCATTAATAACCATTTAAAATGTATCAAAATAATTTTAGGTAAACAACGTGTAAACATCTTCGTTACTTTGTTCTGGTTTGGCAATAATACATTCATTCAAAAATGTACATATCAACCCATGCCATGAGAATTAAACAACTGCTGGTTCTTTACGCACAAACTTTACGCACACACGTTGGTCATTTGACTACTTTGTTGTGGTCATTTTTGGGAAGTCAGTGTAACAATTTGCATATCTTCTTTGCTCACCAAGACGCAGACATCGTCTTTCGATGCGTGCATATGCATGGAGACTCATGTAGCCTTGGATCAAGACTATCAAAGATGTATTTGATCGAGTCTGACTTTTACTTTCGTATCTACTTTTACTTTCGTATCTACTTTTAAGTAAAAGTCAAGACTCGATAAAAAAATACATCTATGATAGTCTTGATCCAAGGCTAGAGACTCATGCAACATGTGCCGCGCTCTCCATCCATGTCCGATGCCTGGTCTTTAGCTGAGTCCGATAATCACCCCGTCCACGTCTTTGGAGGGCCGCCGGTCCGTCACCAGAAAGTTGATCATACTCTCCGACTTGATCATCAGGTTGCAACCGAGGAAGAAAATCCCGAACACGACGGTCAGCGAGAGAACGCAGAGCACCGCGATCTGCACCACGCGACTGACGAAGAGTTTCCGCTCGTCCGGCGGCAGAACGAGCGAGCCGCCGCCGTCGCTGGTCGCCACATCCGTGCCGTTACAGCAAGTCACCAGAGTGCCGGCGAGAGTTTGACTCCCGTTCAGGATCGCGCCCTGCGTGTAGTTGAAGAGGAGAGAGATGTTCATGCTTCCTCGCGGGTTGTCAGTCGGCACCACGGTGCGCGGTTCCAAAAAGCACACTCGCCACAAACCCTTGATGGCAGCCAGCAAAACTTTGCGTCATGTGACTGTCCAAACAAACCAGCAAGTTAAAAGAAAATCAACACCATGGGAATATTAAGCAACCAATGCGTGTCGATGCTCTTTGGCTATTCCCTAAAAAACAAACCAAATGCCCCGGGTTCTTATTTTGCAGTCTGCTTTTTCACCAAATGTGAAGAAATGTTAACTGCTCAGTGTCCACTTTTCTTAGGCTTCAATGGGTCTCCGACAGTCTAGACGGCGTAAAACGTGTCTCGGATCCATGCCTGCCTTATAATAAGTGCACCTGTGCTCTTGTGCGCGCTATTGTGCCAAGTCTCTGGTGCGTTTTAAAGTGATGATGAGTTCCCCGTGGACCACACCATCACTCAGCGCAAGGGGAGGGAGCAAGGCTACAGTTATTGATCCTACGACTTTCTTGTTATATACAGTAGCTTACTATCCTACTATTTTAAAGACTCTCAAGTGTTCCTGTGATATCACGAAAGTTAATTTAGCCTTAGCCTAGAAATAGATGTAAGACATAATCACTGATTCTCCGAGTTGCTTGCAGGATACTTTAGTTTACACAACTTATAGTAAGACTAAAAACAAATGTTAATAAAAACGTATTATATTAGAATAGGCTAAATTCAAATGTTAACACTGGTATGTGTAGAAAAAAAACGTATAGGCTATGCTGAATAATAATAATAATGAGTTGCCTACATTCATCGTATCAAAGATATTTATAGATGTTGAAGCATATGTTGCTCTGGAAACTGTCAGTGTAGGCCTATCATGAAGATTGGCTAAATATAGCCACAATATAGCAATTCAGAGGTTCCCACCACGAACGAAGTTGAAAGCTGCAAGGGATCTAGATCTTTGATAGTTGACACCTAAAGATAACTCAACGGTTTTTTTCATGATGCTCATTCATTTATGAGCCAGATTTGTTCCAGGCCACATCCTTTTTGAGAGATATTGGTCAATTCCAAAACAATGTTGGGGACATCATAACAGCTCAATTAATAATATCCAAGCAAGTTTGAAGATGTTTTTGCGAAACTGTCATGGATGTTTCACCAAATGTGCCAGGCCAATGCACATGGTTAATCAGCTTATTAAACACAGGCCTGTGACTTTTATAATGATTGTTTTTTACCATAGTGGTTGTAGGCTTTATCCTAAAATTGATTTAAGGGAGGACCACTTCTCATGTCACCATGACTCAGCCTTAACCATAGAAGGAGTTCCCAATGCAACTACGCCCAAATATGGAGTGTGTTGTCTAACCTCAATGTGTCATGGCATCAGGCACAGACAAATCATTCTCCACATATGGCCAAAAAGAGGGCATGCCCATAGTATATGGGCATATACTGATAACATCAGGGATCTCCATATATGGGCATAAAAGGGACACAGACTGACAGATACAGAGAACTCCATGGGCAAAAAAGGGACACAGACTGACAGATACAGAGATCTCCATATATGGGCATATCATTATATGGGCATATCAGTCGGATCGGCGTGGGTGTGAAGGCTGTGTAGTGGGCTAGCGGTCCAAACCGCTATAGTTAAATTAAACTTTCCGGGTAGTAGACATATCCTGCAAGTTTTGTGGTGATTTGCCCAACGTTTCTTGAATTTGGTCTATTTATGTGCTGAGCCATGCCCTTTTGAAGTTCATTTGGCAATATAATACTAAACTAGACGCGTCGCAATTCTGGGAAATTGCAAAGTGTGGTTGCGCCGATGCCGGTCGCGGCCGCCGGGACTAGAGGGATACGCCGGGAGGAATATCGTCGGAGGCCGCGCGTCGTGCCATTCGAATCGGGTGCCGATCGGATCCTGCCTTCGTGATACGTGCCGTTTTGATTTTAGGAAATAGGCCCCTCCCACTAAATAAATAGGCCCCTCCCACAAATGTAACAGGCCAATTGTATTGTCACGTCACTCCTGATAATGTTTTTTGCGCAAATGCACAAACGGTTACGTTGTGTGCATTTGTGGCGCCCCCTATGGGTCAAAGTGGAAATGCTTTTGGGGATTCGTTGAGTAAACCACCCTCGACATGTGGGATTTATCGGACGTTTTGTTCGTGATTTCTGGCATTTTTGGTAAAACGGGCCCCTCCCGCTAACTTTGGAAGACATTTACGGACGAACGGTAAGGACTATCAAAATGCCGTTTGGATATGTTTATCGCATGGGCCCAGAGATCATGTGTCCCGATTTTCGACAAAATATGTGGGAAAAGGAGCTAAAAGTGTGTTTTGAAGAAAATTCAAAATGGCGGAAAATCTATCCTGACGCAAATGGGCCTGGCCTATATGGGGAGTTGCGTCTTGACCCAAGGAATCTAGATTTTTATTTTACGACCTACGGTTCAAGAGTTATAGGCCAAAACGTAAAGGGGGCTTTTATAGCGCCACCATGAGGCCGACGGGTGTAATAATTGTTTTGATAATTTCAGACTAAATTATGAACCTCCCCTCCAAGTCTTGTAACTCTAGCCCTTACAGTTTCTGAGAAAAAAATACTTGAAATCGAGTTTTTTCATTTTCCCATTAAAGTGGATGGGGAAATGTAATGCACTAATAAATTAATATCAATTAAACTGTGCAACCAATCTCTTAGCAAGATTCCCGGTCAAGCCGGTCATTTTGACATATGGCACGACATTGGGGGAGGAGTAGCGGTTTGAAATAAAGTTTATCTTGAAGATAGTGGAATAAAGTGGGAAGAGTACTATAGTCTGGTTGCCCTGTTAGGGCCCTGTTAGGGCAACCACACTAACTAAATAACATATCCAAGCTGTATGTCCGTTTTGGTAAGCCTGTGTAGCAGAGTGGCTCTGCCTGAAGATGAATAGGCCTATACTAATATCTCCCACAACCAGTGGGGGATTCCCTCTTAAGCCCAGTCCATACTAATGATTCACAACGCAATGAGTTGCAACTTGACCAGTTACAGGTCGGTGCAGTTTTGGGATTGTGCAAGTGGTTGCAAGTGATTGCATTTGCTATTTGTTTAGGCTACTGGTTAGAAAGTTTTGCTTTAGTGTCCCTTCCCACGTGGGAGATCTGGGTTCAAAGGTGTTACACTTGGTCCAATAATGATATGCAGAAGATGTAAAGTTTAGACTTTAGTATTACATGAGACAAATTTGAGTCTATAAAAAGTATCCTGTAAATCAGATTCACAGTGTAGGATATGACTTTTCAAATTTCAACATTTTGACCCCATCGCCCCCATCAGGCCGATTGGTGTCATAATTTGCTGTGAAAGTAATACACACAACTTCCAACCATTCCATCTCATAGAAAATTGCAAAACTGCAGTCAGAAGGACAAAAATTAACCAGTGCAAAAGCAATAGGGGTTTAACCCTTAGGAATGGAACCCATGGATACAAGGAACTAACTTAGAAACAGATGGCAAATATTTTATCAAATATATATTGGTTCCAACTTTCACAGCTTTGACTGTGGCAGGTGTTATTTCCTAGTAAGTCAAGTCAGGGAGCAGCCCACTCACTGTTTTATTGAAATGTTATTCAAATATAACTTTATCTCTCAAGTGCACTCTATAACTTTTGCAGCAGTCTGACGCCACCTTATTGAAGTTGATGTGAATCCCCTGCAATGTGATATACTGTATGAGCAACGCTATTGCATGTTTGAATTAAACTACCGGTATACTTTCTGATGTCTTCTAAATGAATTCAGGACTCATGACATACATTAACAAATAGCCATATAACAATTATCTTTTTAAATATCTGTTAACAATATAATTTTCTTTTTCTCTCTCATCTAGGATTCTCCATTCTGGCCCGGATCGCTGGCCTAGTGGTCCGGGCACCTATAGGCTGTAACGTAGCCTGACAGCACATTGCGGGTTCGAATCCCGTTCCCGACAAGCTTTGCTGCACGTCTCTCCCCATCTCTCTCTCCCTGTTTCCTGTCCTTCTTCACTACACACTATCAATAAAGGCAAAAAGTCTGTCTGTTTGTCTCCACTTTATGTGGTAGTGCATTGGGTTCGCTAAAGAAAGTTTAATATGAGTGCACCCACAACCTTCCTTTAAGGCTAATCCATTGTCATTATAGTGTTCCGGGGAACATTCCTTTGCATTGAGGACAAAGGCTGAACTGCACGATTCTCCCTTTTGCGTACCGTTCACCATGTTCCTTTGACTGTAATGGCAAGAGAATGTCATAAGGTCAGAGAAGCTAAGACACATGACCTTTACAGGTCCTGGTGAAGTTGATTTAAATAATAGGCCTATATTTAACCCAACCCCAAAACTCGGTGATTATTACCCGGTGAGAAAAAATGTTGGCCTGTGATTTTGTTTACCCTACATTTAAAATGTCAAAATCCTATTAACTTATGTAATTGTATTAGTTTTTTATTTTTACGTCTTTTGTTTTATTGTATCCTAATGTCATTTTATAATGTGTTTCCTTTGCTTGATGTTTTGTGTAAAGCACATTGAATTGCCTCATTGTTGAAATGTGGGCGGGTAGGTGGACATCACAAACGTAACATGCAGACCTGCGAGGCGCACCGTTGCTCCGAAACGCACCAAACTAGGCACCAACACTGGTCACAGGTCTGCCATCAGAATAGCCACACCAGGGACCACGGTGGGACCCTGGGTGCCACAGGCGCACCATTGCTCCGCCCGCTCTGTGTTCCCATTGGCTGGGGTTTAAACAGCCATAACTCCAGTTCCCATACAAAACGCCCCAAACTTGGTATGGTGCTCTTAGACGGCCAATAGGGACAGGATGTAATTACGTAAGCCCCGCCCCCTCTGTGTTCCTATGGGCTGGGCTTTTAACAACCATAACTCCAGTCCCACACACTTCCAATTTCATAAAAAATGGCAACTTCCGGTTTTCCATTCCTATTTCCGGTTTGTTGAATTGCCTACAAACTTCACCCACACACTCTCTGAGGGGTGTGGAGTTTACTGGTGCAACCCAGAGGTGGATCTGTTCACTTCCAGTTTTACCAGGAAGTGGTCGTAGACCCCTACCTCCCGAACACAAGGTCACACAGGTATGACAGTGGACCTGGGTGCTGCAAGTGCATCGCTGCTCGGGCAGCAGTATTATAGCCGTGTTAAACACTTCAAATGGCCATACTTCGGTACCCATTGCTCTTATCAGCGCAACACAGGACTAGGTTTGAAGGCCGCATGGCGGCTGAAAATCTAGTACAAATAAACTTGCCTATTAAGACTGAAGTCCCGGACAACCCAACTGTAAATATATAACCAATATACTCTGGGTTTATTAGAGCAACTTGATAGTTGCAGCCCCAAATATTTGAAAATGTAATAATTAATTCTGTTTATGAAACAATTAATTATACATACTGTACACTGAAAATGTAATAATTAATTCTGTTTATGAAACAATTAATTATACATACTGTACATTGCAGTGACAATTTATACAACATCACTCCATTTGCAATAATGAATTTCAACAGCTATAAAACAAACCCCTGTTTTGGAAAACCTTCACTAGACTTGACAAGAAAGCCCACCAGATTCTAAGCTTAACTCTGTTTGTCCAAAAGCAACAGTGTAATTCAATTTTAATGCTCTTGATGCCTCTGTAAGCAGCTTTCAACCACCAACTGACAAACACGTGTACAAACAAAGATTAGCTCTATAAACAAATACCTCTCCTAAGCGTATACGGTTAATTTTCAGATCCTTTATTAATGGATTATAACAGATAACATTGACAAAATAAGTGCTTCATGTCCAATGAAATAGAATAATTATATTAGCTTTTGGAAGCAGTGATTTAATAGGCAATGTGTAAATAAATGCTGTGAAATCTTATCTTGTTGGTCCATTTTGTATTCCTCTGTGTCTGTGATATTGGAAAGTAGAATGAATCCTTTTGTCAGTACATAAATCCATTGTACAGCAACACAAAAAGCCAAGAAACCAGTATTTGTCTCCTAGAAGCTTAGACAAGCCCAAGGTATACTTGGATTTCTAATTAAAATATCAAAATTAGCAATCAAAATAATCAATTAATGTGTTCATTCTCTGAAACGATCTAATTTTCATTGACAGTAACTCAGCTTCACATATATTAAAACTGGGATAGAATGCCACAATCAATGTAGAATAAGATATTAAAGAAAACCCACTTGATAATAATCTTAAAATAAAATCTGTACGTATGTATGTACATCTGTATGACCGTCTGTAGTTCACGTATCTTGAGAACCGTCCAACCGACCAACTTTAAACTCCTCACCTAGAATTTCTCTTTAGAGCAATTGTTCTCAAAGTTTTAATTTCAAGGACCCCCATAACTCTGAGAGTGTACAAATGGAACCAAATGGACCCTTATAGGTGCATTTGGTTCCATTAGTACACTTTCAGAGTTACAGAGCTGTAAGAGACCATTTGGAACCTGCTCAAGGAACCCTGAGGGTCCTTGGATCCCACTTTGAGCATTTGAATCCCATGACTTATAGGGAGTGCTGCAGTGCAAATTAACGTTAATGGCCCTGGCTGCCTATCAATTGGGTGTTTAGGCTAACTAACCAGCTAAGTATAATACTTTTCACTATCTTGCAGACTTGCACTGATCATCCTATTGACCGACATGTACAGAGTAGACACGTATATGTATATGCACAATGACAGAGACCCCCCTAAACAGGAGATGAACAGGAGAAATAATAAAACTGGAGCTTACGAAATGGACACAAAACAGGAGACTCCTGGCCAAAACAGGAGTATTGGCAGGTATGGTAAGATTACTGCTAACCACCACAGAGGCTAATGGTTTGAATCCACTGTGGTGCCTCCGGCTTGGCCGGGTGTCCATACGAATACCATTAGCCATGTTAAACGGGAGGGAAGCTCACAATCTCTGTCACTGCACTAGCAGCTCCTGCAGTTTGGTCAGGGTGCCAGTTCAGTTTGGTGTGGAACTAGGAAGAATAGCGTGTACTCTACATTGCATTATGTACTCCCGGTGAAGCTCCTTATACTGTCAGGTGAAAAGATTAAGAAGCAGCTTTGACATCACGCGTACACCTGAGGAGTACGTGATTGTCTGTGTTCTCCAGACCAACTGACCAACTTAGAATATGTGGGGAATTGGGCATAATGACTAAATTGGTAGAAAGGAAAAAAAAGTATTGTAGCAAGCTGACTGCCCTGATACAGCGTGTTCCATAGCTTTGGAGCATAATTGACAACATTTTATTTTGGCTATTGCTGAAAACCTAGATGATCACAGTGTTCTTGATGGCAAATATTTAACTTAACAAGAAGCCAGTGCAGAGCAGCTAATACTGCTGTGTTTTCTTCTCTTGGTCCTGGTTAATAAGCCCTTGGCCGAGCTGCCAAGTTTTGAATGAGCTGAAGTCTCTCATTGATTTGTCAGTAAAAAGTGCGTTGCTGTAATCAAGTCGGCTTGAAATGAAGGCATGAATCAGTTTCCCCAGCATCTTTAGATGTGGGACTTGATACAAATCTAAGATGACATTTTATTATCTAATCATATAAGATAATTCCCCCAGAATATTAAACAGCATTTCTCTTTTTGTTTTATAGGGTCGACCAGTAGGATTTCAGCTTTGTCCTTGTTTATATGAGGACATTATATGGGGATACATATAGACGTGAATATGTGTCTCTGACTTGTTCCTAAGCAACAGTAGACCCGTGAGCATAGTAACAGATGGTTGGTGAAGTTATTTTGGTTTAGAGAAGAAGGAGGGAGGGAGACACAAGGCGCCTGGACTGAGGAGATGGGAAAATGCTTCCACTTAGCATGAGGGAATTGGCAGCCTAGCAACACTAACTAAGTGAAGACATCCCCTAGCAACAGGGCGGTGGTGTTTGGCCCCGCCCCTCCTAACCCCTGCCTCCACTTGTTTCCAGGGACTCCATAGGGCATGACATCACCTGGACACACAGACCCCTTCAACTAAACGCCTTCATCCCATCCTGTCCGGTGGGGACGCACCTCCTCAGAACTTTCTCCAGTTCAATTAGTCTAAAATAACATCTCTTTCCTTAGCCGATCAAAGCGCACAATGGAGTGTCAGAACAGTGAGCAGTCCCTCTCTCGATCTCTATCTCTCTTTGCATTGTGTATACTATGCATGCATGCACATGCTAATGCTGAACTGAATGGTGACAGTGGCAAGGGGAGTGACAGATGAAAGAAGAGGGTTTTAGAAAATAGGACAGAGTGTTCTTTTAGATTTTAAACGGCAGGCATTGTAAGCACAAACTGTTGAGACAGTACATGGATGTCTTCAAGGGGTTTGTCACCTATGAGACTATTAATCACAGGGAGGCAAATACAGTCCTTAATTACACACTGGCAGATTCCAGGGACACACCTCCACAGCAGAGCACCGCCCTATATCAACCCCACAGCACGCATCCATCAGTCATTAAGAGTGTGTGTGTGTGTGTGTGTGTGTGTGTGTGTGTGTGTGTGTGTGTGTGTGTGTGTGTGTGTGTGTGTGTGTGTGTGTGTGTGTGTGTGTGTGTGTGTGTGTGTGTGTGTGTGTGTGTGTGTGTGTGTGTGTGTGTGTGCGTGCAAAAGTGTGGGCAACATTTCCTATTCATTTGACTACTTGTTCATATTCAGGTAGTAGTGATCATACATTTTCTGTATATATTTAGAAGAAACACCAACTCTGTTTCCAGTAGGCTACGGTCTAATGCCACTACAATTGCCGTCAACCTCCTTTGCTTCCAAACTAACTAGTATTATCTCACTACATTCAGCCAATTGGCCTCATTAGCTGCCTCTCTGTTGTTCTGTGTTGTCAGCCCTCATGTTACTGTATCACAGCAGGCTGCACAGCATGATGTAGCTATCCATGCTATATGCACTTTATTGAAAAAACTATTGGTGAGGTCCATTACTATGACCCCACATAAGCTGCTGTGTCCAGAGACACCTGTTGGAGAGACAGAAATCAGTTTTTGTTCTGTTTTGCCTGAGGAGCCTGAGAAGAGATGGGTCCAAAATAGCATCACAACACAGACACAGGACGTCCCACACAAGAGAGGAGGAATAAGGGCATAAGCAGTGTTGCAATGCTGAATTGGAACGTGGTCGCACTCTATTTTAATGACGTGACGCGCACGTCGCTTAACACCTACACTACAGGTCACACAATGGACAATTGATATGCATCTATAGGCTAATTCCTATGTTAATCCACCTGGTGTGAGTCGGGAGCCTTTGTAAACTTTGTTGAGGTGTGAATTTAAAGTCGTTTTAAATCTATGCGTGTGCCCGCGCGTGTTCCTGGTCAAATAGGTTCCTGCACGGCGTGCAAGGCCGTCCTATGAGCAATGCAACCCTGGGCATAAGCCTACCTCATAAGGTAACCCAAGCGGACAGGTACTCACATCCCCGCTTGACCCCTCCCACCCCCATACCACTCGTCATGTTCTTCATTAATTCAAAACCCACCAAGCTGATGGGGTTGAGCTGGGCCTGGTTATCAAAATGGTGAGTTGGCGGCGAGCCATGAATGATTGTATCGTCAGACATAGTGAGAAGCTTGAAGGACCACAAATAGATCGGAAACGCAGGTCAAGGCCTCCCTGTCACCCTCCCTTCCAGCCTCCCCCTATCCATCCTATTCACAGTCTTAATTGGCTGCCATCTGACCCAGACTGCAGTTCTTTACACAGCACATCCAGCCACATGCCCTGTCCAAAATGCCATTGTTCATGGGGGTGGAAGCTGCAAAAGGCAACAGGCCAGGGGAATCAGAAGTAACAATCATTAACAAAGACGCCAATACTGCTGTGTGTGTGTGTGTGTGTTTGTGTGCGTGTGCGTGTGCGTGTGCGTGTGCGTGTGTGTGTGTGTGTGTGTGTGTGTGTGTGTGTGTGTGTGCGTGTGCGTGCGTGCGTGCGTGCGTGTGTGTGTGTGCGTGTGTGTGTGTGGGGGGGCTTTGTCCATGGGTAGTACATTCTCTACACAAACGTATGAGCAATCAGAGCTTAATACCAGTGAAATAGCTGAGTATCATAGCTTGTCTTCTTTGTTCTCAATTTTTTGTCATTTGTACTCACCACAATTCCTGAACACTGGAGGCAGTAGCTTAGCAACCAACTAGAGAATGACAGAAAGAGTTGGAAAGAGGGAGGATAATGATTCAATAAATGGTCAAATGCAGAGATCAGAAGCACTGTCTGCTATACCTACCTCAGTCTGCCCCCTCACCACCACCGAGTCTATTTCAGCACAGAAATGTCCAGACAGAAATGGGAGCGGAGACTTGAAATTGATATGATCTTTTTTCTTTTGTTCCCTTTTCTTTTCATCTGCTTTCATGACTCATATCTTCTCCTTATTTCTTTTTTCCTGTTTTAAAAGCCACCACTTCTATCGCTCATTAAAGAGTGGGACTGCTTCATACAGAAAGGTGGATACATTGACGCATATCGTGCCTAGACTGGTTCTCTTGGGATGCATATGTCTGTCAGTTTTGAACAAAAGTGATTCTGACCAGGAAATGGTCCCTCATCACAATTTTGCAGCCACTGTCCACATTTGTCCACTAGGGGGACTTCCACTACAACAACTTGCCTGAACTTGAGACATTCTCATTGCAAGCTACCTACCACCACTGATATAACTGTCCATCCATCTATCCATCCATCCATCCATCCATCCATCCATCCATCCATCCATCCATCCATCCATCCATCTATCTATCTATCTATCTATCTATCTATCTATCTCATAAATCCCCCCCCTCTCCCCCCCCCCCCTCTCTCTCTCTCTCTCTCTCTCTCTCTCTCTCTCTCTCTCTCTCTCTCTGTGTGTGTGTGTGTGTGTGTGTGTGTGTGTGTGTGTGTGTGTGTGTGTGTGTGTGTGTGTGTGTGTGTGTGTGTACACAATCCAGGCTTTAGTTGGGTCTAAAATGATAGAAAACCAAAGCCTGAACAAATGACTGTCTATGACTGTTTAGTGCGTTGTCTGATTTCTCCTATTCCCCTTTATAGGCTTATTTTAAAATAAATTACTGTTATTTCAGAATAAACGTTTAATTCAATTTAATTAGATTAAAATAATAATAATATTCTATTTCGCACTGAATCCTCTGAATAAAGCGAAGGGGTTCATTTCAAAACGATAGGCTATAGGCTATGATGACCCAATCATATGTATCCAGGCGGTACATGGGTTTTGCAATCAGAGGTAAGTTGTGGTGTGGCAACAGTGGCAAGAATCAGCAGAGGCAGAACATCCAGCACAACAGGCAGGAGAGTTGCGTTCCAGACATGGGAACTTTATTAGACAGACTAGTTATATTGACCATATTATTAGCAGTCGCTTCAAATGCTTTCGGTAAGTGGGATCTCATTCTTTAGGTTGTGATCAAAACTTTTTACGAATGTACCAGGCTACTAAAATGTACTTTTAAACGGTGAAAGTATTAGCTGTAGACTGCTGTCTATTATTAGACTAAGTTTATGTTTAACGTTTATTTTATCGTTCACTTGGTACTCTTACAAAAACATTATGAGTAGCCTACGAGATTTATCCTCTTGTTTATAAGTCGCTACACTCGCTTGGAACTTTTGGTCGTATTACCTTATAAGGGAGTGAAAATACTCGGGATCTTGTAGACTATCCCACTTGTTTGCTCCATGGGACACACCTATTAGCCTGCTGTACATACGTTGCACCTAACCTGACAATACGTTCTGTTGGGAATCATGTATCTGTAGTGGTGGAAAAAGTACTCACATGTTTTACTTAAGTAAAAGTATCGATACTGCAATATACTCTGTTACAAGTGAAAGTCTGATATTACATCAAAATTTACTTGAGTAAAAGTATAAAAGTATTGGCATCAAAATATACTTTGTGCTCATATACAGAACGTCGCATTTCACAACTTTTCAAATGTATAAAATGTATGCATCTTTTGATAATAGCAGATCTGCTATTTTCAAATTTCCGAAATATATAGGGCTGAAGTGGTTAATGTATGTTTTGTAATACTAATCTAAATCTACAAAGTAACTAGTATTAAACTAAAGTTTTCAAATAATTGTAGTGGAGTAAAATTACAATATTTGCCATTGAGATGTAGTGGAGTAGAAAAGTACAGTACTTGAGTAAATGTACTTAGTTACTTTACACCACTGTGTATCATACACTTATGAAGTATAGCTTATGAAAATTCACACTTGTCATCATTGGTAGTATAAATTGCATTTAAGTATTTATTTAAATGTCTGCTCTTGCAAGGCTCTTGTATGGCAGTGGTTCTCAAAGTGGGGTCCGGGGACCCATGGTGGGTCCCCAGCAAAATGAGGAGAGTTTTAATTTCACTATAATTTCACTGGCTAGAAGTAGAGAATGCAGACTGTTTAGATCATAGGTTTGACTCACCCCACCTACTACAGTAGGATATACAGTTGTAATACATGAAATCTAACAACATCAAAAATCCTCTCTATTAATGGGGGTCGTCCCTGCATGGCACAAACATTTCGATTTGCAGTTTGTTTGAGAACCACTGTTGTAAGGAACACATTTTTGTGACCCGCTTATCTGTTGATCTGGACATGTTTTTGAAACAGGATTTCCCACGAAATGTGGTTAATGTAGTAGATATGACATGCAAAGTGCTGCTTCTCTAAAGAAGTTATTATGGGTTGTCACTGCATTACGTTTGTGTTGGTGCATTTATCTCAGGCTCCAACATCTGTACATCAAGAGGAGTGAGCGATTGTCGTCAATGTTTGGCTATTAACCCCAGCTGTGCTTGGTGCTCTCAGGAGGTGAGAATATCACACGCAAACACGCACGCACGCACGCACGCACGCACACACACACACAGACACACACACAGACACACACACAGGTCCAGGCTGTACCTCGTCCTTAGCTCAACATTGCATGTTAGAACATGACCCCCTGCAACATTCCATACTGTTATTGCTTCTCCTTTATCCATTACACGCCTTATCTTCTCCGCTTCCATTGAACTTCATTAAGTAATGTAATGTGTTTCATTGTTAAGAATGCTGTGCAAACATTACCTGGCTGTTTCATGGGGGCAGGACTTTGGAAAGGGGGGCTCCAGTGTGTCCCGCTGTGACCTGAAACAGAACCTGCTGGATGGGGGGTGTGCTGCAACGGCTGTGGAGTTTCCCCTCAGTTCCCTGAATGTCCAGAAGGACACACCTCTGAGTGACAAAGCATCAGGGTCAGCTCATGTCACTCAGATAAGGCCTCAGAAGGTCCACATGGTGCTGAGACCAGGTACCAGACACTGCACGACACACACACACACACACACACACACACACACACACACACACACACACACACACACACACACACACACACACACACACACACACACACACACACACACACACACACACACACACTTCGCACCACTCTGCACGGCCACTCACTTGGCCAATCCATCCAGAGTTATAGTATATCTAGAGAGAGGACGACCCGATCAATATGTTGATCATAACCCTAATTTCAAACTGTGAATCTTCAATTGTAGCTATAATAACTCTACTCTAAAACATGTTTACCATGAAGATGACAATTTTCATTGTTATTTCTTTCTCAGATGATGCCAGGCATTTCACTGTGTCAGTGAAGCAGGTTGAGGATTACCCAGTGGATCTCTACTATCTGATGGACCTTTCTTTCTCTATGAGGGATGACTTGGTTAGTCTTCGCACCTTGGGCAAAGGGTTGGCTGCAGCCATGGCCAAGAAAACAAGTAACCTGCGCATGGGCTTTGGAGCCTTTGTAGACAAACCTGTGTCACCATACATGTACCTCTCCCCTGAGGAGGTCAAAAACCCTTGTCTTGGGTAGGTGAAGATCATGTTTTCACATATTATTTAGATAGCCTTAATTGGAGTAGGAGGAGGACTTGGATAATAGATTTCATAACATCCTGGCCACTGCAAATGATCCTATATTAAAATTGGCTAATGGGAGGGCAGGAAGGCCGTCAGACCACGGCCACCTCACTCTGACTCAGACATAAACAAATTGATACGCCCATATATGTGCACATTCTGCAGGCCCACGGCTACGTCACTATGACTCAGACATAACCATAAACAAACCCGATTAAAAGCCAAGTCGAAAAAATGGGTCTTAATCGAGGACTTAAAAGCCTTGATGGGCTGTGCGGATCTAATGTGAAGGGGAAGGTTATTCCAGAGCCTGGGGGCAGCCACCGCAAAAGCATGGACGCCCCTGGTTTTCAGTCGGATGTTTGGCAGAGATCTCCATATATGGGACACAGACAGGTGGGTACAACGGGTACTCTGACAAAGCCCCCAACACTATGACTTAGAGCCGGTCGGATCGGCGGTGCGACATAGGTGTGAGGGCCACATAGCGGCCCGAACTCTAGATGTGAGATGTTTTAAAATCAGGCATTCACAATTTAAAAAAATGTGACCAGACAGTGCCTAAATAATTTACTGGCGTGAAAACAACTCAGTACTGAATGTTATAGGTGTTATTTAATTTTGAATTTAACTTTTAAACTTATATATATATGATAAATAAAGCTGGATGTAATAACCAGACCCATATAGAGAGAGATTTATTAATTTTTCTCAGTTCTCTGTCTGCTGGAAATGTCTAGTCAAATGACGTGTGGTTTGTCCGCAAGTTCTCTTTCTTCACCATCACTGTGCAGTTCTTGCTGATGATGAGACAAATACTTACAGTAGAATAATGATGAGAGAGCTCTAGCCAGTTCTATGGTACACAAATACATATGGCTGAGATTTCAGTTCCTTTTTCTCAGCTCTATGTCTGCTGGTGGGTCTAAAAACCGAGTGAATGTCAGATCTCAGACTTCATTTGATCAGTCTATGATGTCATCTATGGCGTTAGTACTGTGACATCAGTCATCACCCTTATCTTCCATTATAAATTATTACATTTTTAAAAAGTTAATAAATATTTCACAAAATATGAAATATAAAGTTACTTCCCTTGCATATGTTTCTATATTTAGTGTGCACAAGGCATTTGGTGTGTGTGTGTGTGTGTGTGTGTGTGTGTGTGTGTGTGTGTGTGTGTGTGTGTGTGTGTGTGTGTGTGTGTGTGTGTGTGTGTGTGTGTGTGTGTGTGTGTGTGTGTGTGTGTGTGTGTGTGTGTGTGTGTGTATATATATATGTAAACTATATATACTGTAGAGTTTTGAAATTAAATGCTTTATTTGCTAACTAAATGTAATTTCCAACCATTACACTTCTCTCAAATAATATTTTGAGAGTATATATGCATTATGATATATTTGTATCATACCCCCACCACCATACATACCCTTGTCTCTCTTTGGATTTGTATAGAATTGGGACTACATGCAGGGCTCAGTTTGGATTCAAGCATGTGCTGTCACTGACAGAGCAGGTGGAACGCTTCACTGAGGAGGTGAACAAGGAGCAGGTATCCAGAAACAGAGACACACCAGAGGGTGGCTTTGATGCTGTCATGCAGGCAGTGGTGTGCAAGGTATGAAAAATGTGTGCATGCAGAGTTGCACATGTACAGTACATTCACACTTAAATGCTCATGTATTCACATGTTCAAATAAACAAACAGATTTGTGCACTCGCACACCGTGTTCTCCTTTTTGCGTGTTATATGACAGGTGCCTTTGGCATCCAGATGCCAACCTTTTCGGTACTATGTTGACGTAGACGGCAACCTTTTGCATACTATGTTAATATTTTGCACACCATGTTGATGCCAAAGGCAACCGTCCGCATACTATGTTGATGCCAGAAGAATGCAGATGTGTACACTGTTCCAAATAAGGTAACCTTCTTAAAGGAGAATTTTGGACTAAAGTTTTCTTACCTTTTCTATGACGTTATGATATCTTAGGATGAATGGTACAGTAGAACATTTTCATAACTCCACCCCTGAGCCGCCACAGCTTAAAAGGTGCACGGATAGGCCTTAGGTTAGATCACATATTTTAATAGCTTTTATTTTTTATTTTTTATTTTTAGATCTGACGTTCATAGTGACAGAACAGTCCCAAATTTTTTTTTAAATACAGAAGTCTCGCTAGACGAGATTGAAATCTCGAGATTTCAATCTCGTCTAGCGAGACTTCTGTTTTTTTTTTTTTTTGGTTGCATAGTGTTCTGTCACTATGAACGTCAGATCTCACCAAAAAAATAAAATAAAAAAGCTATCATAACGTCATAGAAAAGGTAAGAAAACTTTAGTCCAAAATTCTCCTTTAAGGTTAAGGTTAGGTAAGGGTTTGGTGTATGGTTATGCCTAGTCTCACGTTGCCTCAGATCAGACTTACTACTGATACATCTGGCGAAAAATACATTCATTGTGGGCTTGGATGGTGGAGAAAATATTCCACCCTAAAGTCTTTGCATTAGTTCTGCAATGCTGTTATTTAATCTCTGAATTGTTCCAACCCAGTTTTAGCCCATTCATTGAATTCATATGTACCAGACATATCAGTAGGCGAGATCGCTGAACGTCTGGCTACATGAGACTAGCTAATGGTTAAAGTAAGGGTTTGGGTCGGGATAAGGTGTACAGTAGGTAGGTGGACTACCACGTACTTAGTCTTCATTCCATCTGCAAATCATCTGCATTCCTTCAGTGTCAACATGGAATGCAAAAGACTGGCTTGGGAGTCAGCATGTGTGCGCCTCTGGTACAGTACCTGCCCAAGTTGCAGCATAGGACAACTAGAGAGGTTCATGCACTAAATGGAGTGCATTGTAGCTCCGCCAGGCCGGGTGTCCGGTTTATGACGTCTGTCATCATCTCTGACATATCTATGATTTGTGACTCCATATTTGTGCATGATTTCAGGCTGATCCGCCTGCTATTCATTTCCATAATAAAATTCAAACGGTGAAGAAATGTGTGGAGGTATTTCCTCAGCCTACTGGCAACGTCTAGAAGAAATGTTACACTGATCGGTCCAGCAGTTTGCAAGATTAGCTCCAGATAACAAACAAACAGACAGGGGCATTAAAGGAGTAGTTCACCCCCAAAAAAACTTATTTTCTATCAGTTACTCACCCCATGACACTTTGAATTCATGGAGATTTTTTTGTTTTTGTCGCATTCCTAAGCCAATAATTTAATGACGTGTGTATTTCCGGTAGGAGACACAAAGAGTCTCCTTTGTGTCTCCTACCGGATACATTAGCCGGTAGGAGACGCCATCAAATTATTGGCTTAGGAATGCGACAAAAACTAAAAAATATCCATGAATTCAAGGCTTCATGGGGTGAGTAATTGATATAAAATAAGTCATTATTTGGGTGAACTACTCCTTTAACATAATCTCCCCCTTGCCTTTGGCCTGGTGGACATAACTACGGCATGAGATCAGGCTGCTCATAGTTTTCTCTTATCCTTCTTTCAATCTCTTCTAGGATCAGATTGGCTGGCGTCCAGATGCATCCCACCTGCTGGTGTTCACCACAGATGCTGATACTCACATTGCACTGGATGGACGCATAGCTGGACTGGTCCAACCCAACGATGGCCTTTGTCACCTTGATAGCAACAACAACTATAACAAGTCTACTGTGCTGGTCAGGAATGTTTGCCTCAGAAATTCAGAATGCTTTTTTTTTAGGTGTTGGCTTGAATTACTTTTTAAGGACTAATAATAACACTTGCTTCTTTTTCTCAGGACTACCCCTCTCTGGCACTCATGAGTAAGAAAATGTCTGATAATAATATCAACCTGGTCTTTGCTGTGACCAGCATTATGATGGACCTCTACCAGGTAAAGATGATTTACAGCATGTGTCATAGTATGGACATGTGTGTTATCATTAAGAAAAACAATGTATCTCTTTGTTCCTGACATGCACCATTGATCTCTCTGTTTAGAGCTTCAGCCAACTCATTCCAGGCTCAACAGTGGGGACACTCGCTTCAGATTCTGGGAATGTTATTGAACTCATTCAGGATGCGTATGATGTGAGGGTTATTTGTCTGTATATACTGTATAAAGGGACTTCATTTCACCTTTAATGCATTCTTTTTTTTTATGTACATATTCTGAAAATCTTATTCAAAGTAAATTGTCTTCCTACATTTCTGGTACATGGTGCATATTCAAATTAAATGTACAATACATTGTTGCTAAATTTAGCAGAACATTGGTGAATTATTACAATTTCAGTGACCTCTCACTTATGTCTGTTGTCTGAGCAGAAGATCCGCTCTAAGGTGGAACTGGAGCTGGTAGATGTCCCAGACGAGCTATCCCTGTCCTTTAACGCATCCTGCCTGGGTGGAGTGGTCACCCCTGGGCGCAAGTCCTGCTCTGACCTCAAGATTGGAGACACAGTATGTATCAAAATTACATAATTAAATTATTAATTATTTAGTTGTTAGCAAAGGCGAAATTCTTAACCACTTAACCACAAAAAATTGACGATCTACAAGCTCACACTGTGATCCTCAAGATCTGCTATTTTTGAAAATGTTTTGAAAAGGGACGCTAGGCTTAAAGTAGTTTCATCCACACAAAACACCCATAGACAGGGGTCATCGCCATGCTAGCTTGTAGTGGACATTTTTGTCAAATTCAGTTTTTGCCATGGACATGCAAAATGAGTAGACAAACACATAAAGAGCTAGCTCTAAATAACCATTACAGGTCTGTTACTCTGAGAGTGTACAAATGGAACCAAATGGACCTGTATACGGGTGTACAAATAGAGTGTACAATTGGAACCAATTCTATTTGTACACTTTCAGAGTCATGGGGGTCCTTGAAAATAAAACGTTTGAGAACCACTGTACCAGTGGACTCCTACATTCTGAAGAAAACCTGGAGACCGACATTCAGTAATTGGGTCTTATGATCAAAATAAGAACATTGTGATGAGGTGTAAAAACTAAATTAAAAAAATCCCACGGACAAGGACAAGTCTTTCCACAGACACATTTGGTCCTTGTACGTACATATTGATGACCCCTGCCAAGATCACAGACACATTTTCTCCTTATAGGTGGAATTCAGTGTGGAGGCTCGGCTGCGTGGCTGCCCAAAGGAGAAGAGCCGTACGTTTACGATCAAACCTCGGGGCTTCAAGGATGCCCTGGAGGTCACTGTGGAATTTGCCTGCGAGTGTGACTGTGAGGCTCAGGCGGAAGCTGATAGCCCCATCTGTAACCAAGGGAATGGAACATATGAATGCGGCGTGTGTCAGTGTCACCAGGGGCGTCTGGGTCCACGCTGTGAGTGCGCTCATGGGGATTACAGTCCATCCGATGATGCTAACTGCAGCCCAAATCCAGAAAGTCCTGTCTGCAATGGGAGAGGGGACTGTGTGTGTGGAGAGTGCTCCTGCCAAAGAAGTGGCTTTGGAGAAGTCTGGGGCAAGTACTGCGAATGTGACGATTTCAACTGCCTGCGATTCAAAGGGGAACTGTGTTCAGGTGAGTGAGTAGATGTTTAGCATCAAGTGCTATAGTATGTCATGACAGTGCACGTACTTGGTCTATAAAAAACTACCTTGGTACAGTACTAACTAAACACTGACCTGTTCCTATCAAATGACCTGGTATAGAACACTTACAAAATTCAGATGCCAATAACCAGAGTTGTGCTATTATTATTATTATTATTAGTTTTGTATCATTGTTTGTACCCAATTCATTCAGACAGTCAACATGAAAACCATGTATTGCAATGATATTGCATTATATTATGTGGCTCTGCTCCTGTGATGCAATCTGTGGAAGCGTGACACAGTCTCTGAAATCACAACGCCCCGGAGGTAGCGGCGAGATATGGTGAGCATGTTAGAGTGAGTGACGGTCTGCTTAAATAGACCACGTAAATTAAGTATTAGGATAATAGCCGTATGCAATTGGAGGGTGTCTGTATCCATTCCGGCTTGACTTCCATGCCTACCTACTACCGCGATGCTCCATAAAAATCTGTACTTTCTGTTCAGTGTTGAGCATGAAAGATGAGGCTTCCTTTTCATACATCTTGTGTGTTTTGTAAATGGCTAAACAAGAAGGTTTGGAGTGGAAAACAGCAACTGTTGCTAGTGCTTTATCTTAATCAAGATTCTTAACAAACTGAGATGAGGCATGCGGTGGCATCCCTCCCTGTTGCAGGTCTGCACATTACACCACAGTTACGCAATCACAACTATTACATTTAATTGTTCTTGACTCTTGCCTTTAAGCAATTTGATGCAATAGTGTTGCACCTGTGTGGACTTTCTGGTATATTTAAGGGAGAGGAGCCGATCGATCAATTGATCAAACAGAAATAATCCCCCTAAGCCGGTCAAGCTTTGATGTTATACACTCTGTCCTATTTTGATGTAGTTGGAAAGTGTAGCTGATTGAGTCTAAAACCCAGGCTGTTATGACTCACAATATCATGCATGAATAATAGTGGGCTCAGTTGAAAGGGAGTAACTCGCACTATGATTCACTACCTAAATAAATACCCACATTTTGTATGAATCTTACTTAAGTTCAAACTAAGAGCCAGCGTCATGCAAACTAACAGCTAACATGAATTATTTTCATTGAGATCACACAAACACTGTGACTTCCTGTATGACCGGAGTTGTACAGTCATGATGTGATTTTCTTTTGGCTTATAGGGATAATACTATCCCTATAGGCCCCAGCTCCCATGAACCCTGAAGCCCAACAAAGAAATAAGCAGTCACAGTCAGCGTTTAATTCTTTCTCTACAAGGAGACTGGAAGCACGATTCAACAAGCGTGCCCCCAGGGTCCATAAACAGGACGCAAGAGAGAACAGAAGTTAGCATTCCTCTGTCTGTCTGTCTGTCTCTCTCTCTCTCTCTCCTACACACATGCTGTACACACGCGCGCAAGTGCACACACACACACACACACACACACACACACACACACACACACACACACACACACACACACACACACACACACACACACACACACACACACACACACACACACACACACACACACACACACACACACACACACACACACTCTCCCCCTCTCTTTCCTTTCAATTTGTCTCCGTAACTACTCACTTTATTTCTCCTAATTTATTTACAGTATCGTTTGCCATCTAAATATTTTCTTTTTCTTGCTCTTCTGCTCTGTATACAGTATGCGTAGCGTATCTTCCCTCTTTCATGGACCCCAACATTTACATTCCCTGAAGTCCAGGAATGTCATTAATGGGCAGGATTATTATGCAGCCTCAAAGACAGGAAGGTGATGTAAGCCAGAATGCTCCCTCTTATGTCTGTGACTCAACGTTACAACAAATGAGGCAATGAGAGCAGGACTGGCTAATGTCAAGCTTTATCTTTATATGCCTGAGATAACTATGCAGGTCATAAACATTATTCATATACTGCAACATATATGCTAGTGAATAAATGTTTTCTTTGGTTTGTGCTATATTATGCTTCACCGGCTTGCAACCATGCTGTGATATGTAAAAGTACTGTTAACCATTAACCGTTAACCAGTGAGACTACCTAACCTGTAGCTACTTACGTAGCTGGTTTCTCGGTAAAGGACTCTCTTAGCTCAGAGAGACAGTGAGGGTATGAGAGGGAGGTAACTGGGGAACTGGATGATTGAATTGGATGGAGGAGTTTGTTTAACGTGACATTAACCATGCCAGAAGATTCCCCAGAGCTCTTGGATTAGTGGCCCTTAAACCCACCACTCCTCCACTCTGCTCCAGCTCAGCTGTGTGACTCAGTTATGTCACTCTTTAGTCATTCATTGCCAAATCATGTTTTGTTTCCTGTGAGAACGGGGCTGCTGTGTGGGCATTGTGTCTGAGGCATTTCTTAACATGCCACAGTGTGGGCAGTTTGAACGTATCCTGGGTATAAGAGCACACCCAGTTCCTGTGATAGGAGATTTATCCGTGTGATCCTGTTTTATCATTACATAAGTATGTTTCCTGCTACAACGGCAGAGTTTCCACCAGGAAATTATTTCAGAGAGATAGAGGTGTGTGTGTGTGTGTGTGTGTGTGTGTGTGTGTGTGTGTGTGTGTGTGTGTGTGTGTGTGTGTGTGTGTGTGTGTGTGTGTGTGTGTGTGTGTGTGTGTGTGTGTGTGTGTGTGTGTGTGTGTGTGTGTGTGTGTGTGTGTGTGTGTGTGTGTGTGTGTGTGCGGGTGTGTGTGTGTGTGTGTGTGTGTGTGTGCGGGTGTGTGTGCGTGTGATGGGGATCCTTTGTCTGAAGGTGTGGGTGATTCATGTGCGATGACGACAAGCTTTCGTAAACACGGCTGCCTAGACATGCACAATACATTATAGACACGTTAGTGTTAATAGGCAACTGACTCAACTAGGCTCAAGTGGTCAGACCTACCATCTTACATCATCAATTCCAGAGATAGAGGGTCTGAATCACAAAAGGTCAGGTAAACCTCTGATTGGCTGGGCTGTAACGGAAGTCTGTGGTTGTCCGTGGTTAGTCTAGGGATGTCTGGCTAATCTGTGATGCTTTATTTTTGGTAACCACTTCTCAATAGTTGTGCTCTAGACATTAGATATCTACCTAGTCGTCTGGCTACTGTCTAGACTCAACTTGAGGCAACTTGAGGAACTCACTCTCAAGCAATGATTCACTGTTACAAAACTGAATAATGTGTAAACAGATCTGTTTGTCCAGCTCCACCTGTGTGATTATGTTGTACATCAACAAACATGAGAGAAATGTTTGCGGTTTTGTCAAATTATCCAAATAATGTATATTCTGGTCAAGTGCGTAAAGTCAAACAAAAGACCAAGAAGACAAAAGGGGGGAAACAATCTAATGAAGTCTTGTATATTATAGACGACATTATATTGACCATAACATGCCTTTCCATCCTGTGCAGGCCATGGAAAATGCGACTGTGGGTTCTGTCGCTGTGATTCTGGCTGGACTGGAGCTAACTGTAACTGCACCACACGTACCGACAAATGCGAGTCCACTTTGGGCATGCTTTGCAGCGGCCGGGGCCAGTGTGTGTGTGGGATCTGTGAGTGCACCCAACCTGGAGCCTATGGGGCCACCTGTGACAAATGCCCCACCTGCCCCGATGCCTGCACTATCAAGAAGTAATTCCATTACTTTATGCTCAAGATTAATTCATCAGGATTACTTAACCAAATTAACCCTAGTGTCCCTATTCTGGGGCAAACATAGCTCAACCTTAGTAAGTAAGTAAGTAAGTAAGTACATTTTATTTATAAAGCACCTTTCAAAACAATGTTACAAGGTGCCGTACAATGGACCACAATATAAACGATCAAGTTAAAACAAGTTAAAACAAGGCTCATAAGAACAATAACATGTCAAGAAATAAAGCAAAACATTGAGTAAGACAAAAACTTCATAAGAGAAAATGCTTACGAAACAAAAGTGTTTTTAACAAGCTCTTAAAACCATCAACTGACTCAACATTTTTACAACCAAGGGTAGAGCGTTCCATAGTGTAGGAGCTCACCACTGCAAGGGCCCAGTCACCCTTAGTCTTTAGTCTGGTCGCGGGTATGGTCAGAAGCCCTTTGTCGGAGGACCTGAGAGATCTCATATTGGTCTTTGGGCGCAGTAAGTCAGTGATGTAAAGTGGGGCCAGCCCATGTAATGCTTTATAAGTTATTAAAAGGATTTTAAAATCTATTTTGGACTTAATGGGCAGCCATTGAAGTGGGGCCAACACTTCAATGTGCTCTGCGATTGGTGTTAGTAAGAATTCTGGCAGTCCCATTCTGCAATAGTTGTAGTCGAGAAATAAAGGAACGGCTCAGGGTGGTATAGAGACAAAAGCATGCATGAGTTTTTTCCAGGTCTTGAGAAGTAAGGATTAATTTGATTTTTGCAATGTTGCGTGGAACTCAAAATTCATATGGTTGTCAAAAAAGACACACAGGTTATTTGCGGTCTGTTTTACATCGGTTGCCAGTGAAC
Organism: Gymnoscopelus braueri; assembly: GCF_963280865.1. Classification (NCBI taxonomy): domain Eukaryota; kingdom Metazoa; phylum Chordata; class Actinopteri; order Myctophiformes; family Myctophidae; genus Gymnoscopelus; species Gymnoscopelus braueri. Next base: position 22,270,226 of record NC_137615.1, read on the forward strand.
AAAGGGACAGACAAATTACATTAGAAATACTCTCAGGGCGTATGACTTTAATTTAATTTCTACTTTTATCTAATTCTCAGAAAACACACTGAGAATGTTGAGATTGTCTTTTCCAGTGGTGCCGAGATTACAAGTTTGGAGAAAACGCAAAGAGAACAACATAAAAGACAAGTCAAAAGACAAGTCATCAGAATTACTTAACCACATGAACCCTATTCTGGGGCAAACATTCAACAAAAATAGCCAATCAACAATCAATCAACGCATCACAATGCCATGTGTTGTGAGATACATTGGATAATGGTTTGGTGTTGTGTTTGCAGAGACTGTGTGGAGTGTAAGCACTTCAAGAGAGGACCGCTCATCAATGATGCAAACTCTTGCACCAGAATGTGCAGAGATGAAATTAGCCTTGTGAAGGATCTGGGTGAGAAATTATGTTTCTATTATACTTCTATATAGTTCTTATACTTCTATTTATTATACTATTACATAACATCCTTGTTGTTGAATGAATAATGTTTTGAGTATTCTAAAGCGCTGTTTAAACTTTGAATTGTAGGCTACTGTAGTATACGTCAGATAAGCAATAAAATGGGTTGGTCAAATCATACTGGTGATTGGGTGATAGTATGGTATAATAACTGCATACCATCATGGCAATGAAGCCAAATGTGTTTGTGCAAGTCTATATCACTCTGAGGTGGCTGAGGAGAAACGCTAGGCTGTAAGTAAACGCTAGACTGTGGATGAAGGTGAAATCCACAACAACTGATAAAAAAGGTGTAGAGAGACAGGAAACCAAGGGCAGAGAGTCCAAGGGCACAGAGTGAGGAGACACATTCAAGACAGTCATATTCAAACCTGTGTCCTTGTGCTCACAATGAGTAAATGATCTGTGCATAAATTGGCTGAACCACCAGGCACTCAAAAAAATCTAAAAGTAAACATTTGTGCAGGCAATGTGATTGAAATTGAAAAAGAAAATAGAGTTTTAATAGAGACGTGACCACAATTTTCATGCCATATTTGGAAATACTTTTATAAAAGCAATAAATTGTATTATGTATTTAATATATATGCCGTTATATCACAGTGCTGTTCAGCATGACACCAAGCCTGACTGAGTTATTGCTTAGATAATACATGAGAGGCTGTGGTATGTCATAATTACAGTATATCACAGCTACAGGGGTTGCCCTAAATTACCAATAGCCATGATTTAATACCATATATCACAGTCTCAAGTGTATTTTTGTACGTTTGTCAGTGATAAAAAGCAAGACTCTTCCAAAAACTGTATGTTGCAAGCCAACCCGTAGCATAGCAGTGTGTTATTGTGATTATGGTACAGAGAACTTCAGTGTGGTCCAATTGGGACCGTGTTACAAGGACCTATATACAGTATATCAGGGGTACTCAACAGGCGGTCCAGGACCGGACCGCGGGACACCTCCCTGTGGACCCTGGGCAAAAAAAAAGTCACTTAGAATAATTAAAATAAATTAAAATAAAATAGTTAAAAATACGTATTTAATAGAATCTGAACCCACTTATGCATCGTAAGTTATTAATAATGAAGAATTAACATAACACAGTGTCAAATTAGCTAGATTAGAGGGAAAAAAATTGGCGCGCGCGTACTCTAGCCTTGCGCCGCTGCTCTGCACCCCAGTTTTATTAAGTTGGTTGGGTTGGGAGGGGATCCGATTTGTATTGATAAGCTTGGCTCGATTGACCGACTTAAAAAAAACGGACCTTTGCCTTATTCAAAAAATGATTTGTGGACCCTCAAGATTTGTAGTTGAGTACCCCTGCAGTTACTTTTCAGGATTCAAAAAAAAATTAGCAAAAGTAGCAGATCTACAAGCTCAAAAGAGCTTGCAGATCTACTACTTTTGATGCTTTTGTGTGACGCTGTAGAAGTATGGTCTTGAAAAAAAACACAAAATGTTAGAAAATGGAGATTTCTGCCCGACAGCAACGACACGTGTAATGAAAGAAAAGGAAAGAGAGCAAAACAATAGCATGGGCCTAACACGCCACCTAGACCGCAAACACAGGAAATCATCATAGTGTTAATGTTTGAGGGTGTTTAGAGGAAGCTTGGTGATGCATAAAAACTTAGCAAGAGTTGAAAGCTGTCCAAAGCATTTGTTGAAAACAGTGTCCAATTTCTAATTGCTTATATGATGTTTTGCATAGTAGTATATATATTTGTCTGTCATTAAATGTTTCGATGAATTGAGTACAAAGGACCCCAATGGAAACAAGCCATAGACTTTCTTGGGTTTAAAATCCTCTCAGCAGACCTTGTATTGAACTGTACTTTCCTGTGCTCTTTTTTTTGCAAACTGCTAATAAAGTATTCAATCAATCAATCAATCAATCAATCAATCCAGTACAGTACTCGAGTAGGCTACTTAGTTCAAAATCAGAATCAGAAGACTTTATTGCCATGACATGTAAACATGTTAGGAATTTGGTTTGGTACAGTGGAGCGCATGCAGTTTACAAACCAAACCAACATCATAGTGCAACCAAAAAGTAATAAATAAAAATAAATATAAGAAGTGCCAAAAGTGCCAAAAAGATCAAGTTTTCAGGTAGGACAGTCCATATAGCTCTCTGAGGTCAGGTCAGGTCGGGGGGGGGGGGGACAAGATTGGTGATGCAGGAAGTAAGACACTGTACATTGAATGCTGCATGGCCTTTATCTGCTGAGTGCTTCAGCAATCCCAGCCTCAAGCAAGCACACATGCAATGCACTGTATAAAGAGGTAGACTAATTTACTGGAGTGGTGTCATCAAGACTTGACTTTAAACTCATATACAATCTTGTTCTACAGTTTATCAGGGTTCCTTGTATCTTTGAATTGCATTTGGTTACATTGAAAGTAGACTGCCCCAACGATCCTGATTTCGTGTATAGAGGGGCGGGTGTAAAGAGCCGGCGAGAGACTGCGGCTGATCCCATTGGTTCACCGATCTGTCCGTCAACCCCCGCCCCGTTAACACAACATTACGAGCGACGCCCACTGCACTCTGGTTGGTTGGGAAGTGAAACACTTCCTTATACCGAGTACACCGACGCGCTGGGCCAGGCTTTTATTTTTTAGCAACACTAAACAATAAAAGCCTGGAGATCGAGGCTACATTGAAAGTGTCCCAATGAAACCAAAGTATATTGAATTTTCATTGGTCAAATAATTCCAGTCAAATCATCATAGTAGAAAAGGAAAGTCATTTATAAGAATAATTAAAATAAATGTTAAAATAGTTAAAAATACTTATTTAATAGAATCTGAACCCACTTATGCATCGTAAGTTATTAATAATGAAGAATTAACATAACACTGTCAAATTAGCTAGATTAGAGGAAAATGAAAAGAAAAAAACCCTCAAAATGTTGGCGTATGCTTTGCGCGCAGGGGATCCCCTCTAGCCTCAACCCAGATTTGCGCCGCTGCTCTGCACCCCAGTTTTATTAAGTTGGTTGGGTTGGGAGGGGATCCAATTTGATAAGCTTGGCTCGATTGACCGACTTTAAAAAAACGGACCTTTGCCTTATTCAAAAAATGATTTGTGGACCCTCAAGATTTGTAGTTGAGTACCCCTGCAGTATATGGTCACTTTAGCTGCTTAATTTGTCTTACTTTCTTTTCTAATCCATATCATCTATATCCCATTTTTTCCTTAGATTTCCGTGATAAGAATGCTGTAAACTGCACCTATAAGGATGAAAATGACTGCATAGAGCGTTTTCAGTATTATGAAGATGAAAGCGGAAAATCATTTCTGTATGTGGTAGAGGAACCAGGTAAGGTGCGCGTGTGTGTGTGTGTGTGTGTGTGTGTGTGTGTGTGTGTGTGTGTGTGTGTGTGTGTGTGTGTGTGTGTGTGTGCGTGCGTGTGCGTGTGCGTGTGTGTGTGTGTGTATTCAAGGGAACAATGTGTTGTGTGAATGTCATGTCAGTCAGTTTCTTGGCTGGTTAGACACTTAAATAGTTAGTTAGTTCCCTACAACAGAAAATATATCAAACAGCTGCTTGTGCAGTTGGATCTGTGCTCTTCCTCGCCTTGTCAAAAACAAGCAATTAGCTGACTTGATGAGAACACTGTAGAATACATGTTAGTGGACTTGAGGGTCTGTTGTGTTGATTTTCTTCAGATTATATAATGCACTTGACTCTCTTCCTTTCCTCCTACCGTCTGTTTTTGTCTGTCTGTCTGTCTGTCTGTCTGTCTGTCTGTCTGTCTGTCTGTCTGTCTGTCTGTCTGTCTGTCTGTCTGTCTGTCTGTCTGTCTGTCTGTCTGTCTGTCTGTCTGTCTGTCTGTCTGTCTGTCTGTCTGTCTGTCTGTCTGTCTGTCTGTCTGTCTGTCTGTCTGTCTGTCTGTCTGTCTGTCTGTCTGTCTCTCCCCCCCCCCCCCTCTGTCTTCTTGTCTCTGTATTGTCAGAGTGTCCTAAGGGTCCTGATATCCTGGTAGTGCTCTTGGCAGTGGCTGGAGCGATTCTGTTGCTGGGCCTGGCTGGCATGCTCATCTGGAAGCTACTGGTCACCATCCATGACCGCAAAGAATTTGCCAAATTTGAGGAAGAGCGAGCCAATGCCAAGTGGGACACGGTGAGATACAAATATTGACAGCATAAAGTTGTTTATTAGTGTGACACTGATTCCAAGACAACATTCAGTTTATGTTTTATTTTTCTTCTTTCTTCTTGTTTGCAGGGAAACAATCCATTATACAAAGGAGCCACGTCTACTTTCACCAACGTAGCATACAGAGGAAACTGAGGAGTCATTTTCTAAACAAACTCAACAAGAAAAACTCAGGGGTCTACGACGGATGCAATGTAGTTCAACATAAAAATGTGGGAAGAAACCTTTACACTGTCATGTGACCAGCTACTGTATATGTATTCTGAATATTGTCGTAAACAATATGCTGCAATTGTACATTATTGTAAAAAGAATGAAAAAAGGGGGGTATTAAGGCGTTTTAAAACTGATGCAGTGGCTCATAAAAGGGCTGCTTAGTTATAGCCTGTGGGCCTAATTTGATTTGAAAGTATAGCATTCTATGAACATTATGACATTCAGGAGTCAAATAACTGTACTCAGATAGTCCAGATGTTATGTGACTAATAGTTGTTAATAATAATATATGATGAATAATAATAATAACAACAACAATAATCATCATCATCATCATCATCATCATCATCATCATCATGAACTTCATCATCATCGTAATGTTAATATTAATGAGTGGTTGGATATGTGTTAGGTTCTATTGACCTGGAATGTGTTTGAATTTGTCTGGTACTGTGTATGTTATCAAACCAAGCAAAACTTTGACTGTGATGTTTTCAAAAACATGCTGTGGAGGTTGGGGAAATGGTTGCTTCTTGAAAATCTATCATTTGGGAATTTGTCTAGGGATGCCATTCCATCATTGGCCGTGCTCATGGCCAAGTAAGAAACAAATGTGCACTTGTCATGCTTTATTATTTACTGTTTTAAATCACATTTTTCTGTTGTTGTTTTTTTCTATACAAACAGAGCACATGTTGAGATATTGTTGTGTGGACATGTTTTGCCAATTCATTGAAGGTATTAAAGATTATGCCAGGAGCCAGGTTCAATTATTATTCTTTATATACAGCAGGACCTGAGAGACTGACTAAAACTGACAATCTAATGCTATAGAACAGGAGGAATGGCACCAATCTCACCTCATCCCGGTGAAAAGGTTGCATTGCATCTGACACTGTCATTTTAAATCAGTCTGCATTCCATAGAGCTTATAATTGTAACTCATTTATCACGTAAATTTTTTCTTCTCTTAATTTTCAAAAGTCAAAAACAACAATAGTATCCTCCCCTCCAGGTGGACCTAACTGACCCCCTGGGCCTGGCCCGTTATGTCCAAGTTAATATTGTAGTATGTCGCCATCTGCTGTGAAAACAGCGCACTGATCCTCGAACACATTATAGAAAGAAGTCGTACGTGATTGAGTCGTTCGTTCGTGTTAGGTCATTTTACAGACAAGTAACTATAAATATCCTACATATATATATGTGATGTTCACAGTGTAATCGAACAATAGTAAATCCCAAGACGCAGGCATACATATTCGTTAAAAGCTCATTTGTGATTGTGAATGAACGCGTTCTATTTCGTTTAGGTCTATGCTTAGCTCCAGCTCTGGACCAGATCTATTAGGTCGCAAAGCTCTATTTCTATGGTCCTCGTCAGTGTTGCCATGTCTGCTTATTATAAGCCACTTTGGGCTTATTTTTCTTTAAAGTTGCTTGTAAAAATTGGTAGTTGCACGGGTTGCAGTTTTTTGGGCTAATTTATAAAGTGTGGTTGCTTATTTGGGCTTGCTTCCAAATGTTGTTTAAACCAGTGGTTCTCAAACATTGTCAAGGACCCCCAATTAATATGTATTTGTCTGCAGACCACCATCCAGGGACCCCCATACAAGATGTGTGTTGTTAAAATGTAAAAAATAAAGCTTAGGCTATTTTCGGCTATTTTCAAATAGCCAATGTATAGGTTTAAACTAAAGGGCTCACGTGGCCTGAGGGCTTGTTTTCACAGACCTAGTTGCTTATTTCTCTCGCAATATGTGGCAACGCTGCCCACCACGTCAATCCAACATGGCAGCGCCCGATGCGGCGAGAGCAGTGGAGAAGGAAAGCATGGAATCTGTGGCAGCTGTGGGGAAAGAAAGCATGGAAGCTGTGGCAGCAGTGGAAAAATTAAGCCTGGAAGCTGTGGGAGCAGTGGAGAAGGAAAGCATGGAAGCTGGGCAAATTGTACCAGAACCTTCAAGTGTAGATGTGAAACGCCCTCAGTTCGGCACACGTTTCTTGACAGACCCACGTCAAATCTTCCAACACAACGCATGGTTTGTAAAAGAGTTCCACAGCTAGACAGATGTTGCTGATGATGTGGATATATTTAGGCTATCAGGCTATGTATGTATGTATGCTATCAGTGGTAGCAGACACACATTGGATTAAGAGATAAAGCGTTGACGTTATTTACTATTACATTTGGGAACGAAATACTTGTTTGTCATGGCTTTTGAATAATACATTTACGGCAACATAATGTATATGAGTTAATTGTCGCACAAACAGCAAAGTTGCGGTTTCCCATCCAGTCCCTTTTTACCAGCAGGTTTTTTGATTGATTGAATACTATGTATTCAATTCGTAATAACTGCTGAATTCTCTACAGGGACAATGTGGAGTGGACAGAGGAACAAGAGGCATCTGCTAAGAAGAAGGTGCTAGAGAACAGCCAGCCACTTCCTGCAGAGAAACAAGGTCGTGTTTTGGTAGTTCAGAATCATGGCCCACAAGTTCCTATCATTAAATGATTTGGGATCTGTCAGTGAGATTGTTCATTTAGGAGTCCAGGACCAAGTTGTACTGTCTACTCTATGTGATCAGTATAAATTGAGTTCAGCATCATTTGTCTGTTTTTGTTGGGTTTTGTGTGGTAGAACATTAAACTAAAAACACACAAGTATATAGTAAGTCAGTAACACATTGCTGGGAATTTAGGATGTCCGTTAATGTGTCATTATCCATGTTGTAGATTTGGCTTCTGTTTGCTCCTAGACTTGTTCCTTTTTTATCCTATAATATTGGTTCCATCCTCACCTCTAAAATGTAGAATTATTTTGGATTTGTCAAGTTTTGTTAGGCTCGGTTTTACAAACTCAATTTGAGTTGAGTCCATGACCCCTAGGGTCCCCCAGTGATCTGTACTTGATCCCCACCTTTTTTCTCTCTACATCAAATCTCAAAATAGCCAATGTACAAGCTCACAATGCACGCCACATTGTAAGCTTGTAGATCCGCTACTTTTGTCGAATGTTTGCCTATTTTCACTGTTCACCTATTATGACATGCCCAGAATAGGGATGCTGCGGTCCATGTGGTTAAATAGTACTAGGCTACTCAATGCATGTTAATGCTATGGGGTTCATATGAGGAAATAGTTTTGGCTCAAATTCAAACTGGCTTACTTTGTTCCTTTTACAGAAGAATATGACTCCCGGGCAAATGAGTACTGGAATGACTTTTATACAGTCCATGAAAATCGCTTTTTCAAAGACCGTCACTGGCTCTTCACGGAGTTCCCAGAGCTGGCCCCACAGTATTGTCTCAACCATGAAGCCCATCCTGAAGTCTCCAATGACAATCACCAGGACCAAAGAAGAAGCGAGGAGGTCACTTCTCTGTCTCCAAATTCTGGTGACTTCCCAGGCTCCTCTGCGACATACCGCATTATGGAGGTTAGAAATGAGTTTGTAGCAGATCTCTTAAACAAGGCACAGTGATCATTAGTTAGACAAAAATGTTGAACTGTACACATTGATGGCAAATGGCAAAAACTCTTGAATGGCAAGCTGTGCAATTACAGTTTCTTTGCTCAAGTTAGGATCACTGATCTATGCTTGTGAAAATGACAGCTTGGTACATTATTGTTTGTTATACTGAGTGCAACAAGTTGTGGTGTAATAAGCATTAATGCTTTGCAAATTCATATTCATCTGGCAGGTTGGCTGTGGCGTGGGCAACACAGTTTTTCCTATTTTGAAGACTAACAAGTGAGTATGAAGAGAATAACAGGAGAGCATGCGTTTGGCCCCGTCTTGTGTGTGTGTGTGTGTGTGTGTGTGTGTGTGTGTGTGTTTGTGTGTCGGTCTGAAGTGTTGTGCATGAAAATGCTAAAAGTGTGTGTTCATTGAACTTGACTGAACGTATCTGTTTGCAACTAAAATGAGCGTATCTGTGAGTGTCGCTAACTCCTACTGTAGTTAACAATGTTCACGGTGCAAGTTGCTGAATAAACACTCTAGCCAGAATGAGGCCATTTCTTAATACTAAGAACGCAAAGGGGGGTGGATGGTAGGAGGAGGTTCTAAAGAAAAAGAATAGCTTGGAGCAGCTAATTAAAAATAATAATAATAATTATCAAAGTGAACTAGTTCAGTTTTTGGGACTGTTAATTTGTTAACTATAAATGTTTAATCTGTGAATTAGGACAACCTGGGAGGAGAACAGTAAAAATTATGTACAACTGGTAATCACATGCCATGCTATGCTTTCACAGCTGTAGGTAGAAATTAAACTGCATACATCGCTATTATTAGGGCATGCCTCCTGATGGAGAGTTGTGCTCGACTGAGCACACCTTTATAGTTATAATTATACACTTGCATTTCTTAATTTGCAGTGATTGAGTAGCATACGGTCTTATGATTGTCTTTTGCAGTGACCCTGGACTCTTTGTTTACTGCTGTGATTTTTCCAGCACTGCTGTGGAGCTACTCAAGGTAAGTTAATGGAAGTGGGGGGATGATGTGGCTATAAATCATCAGAATAATCTTGGTTGAAATGATAAATTAACGTTGCCTTTTTGTCACTAGAGTAATACTGAGTATGACCCTGGGCGATGCCTTGCCTTTGTTCATGACTTGAGTGATGTGGAAGCCTATTACCCTGTCCCTGATGGAAGCCTGGATGTTGTTCTACTAATCTTTGCTCTGTCAGCCTTGCATCCTGACAAGTAAGAGCTCTCTCTCTCTCTCTCTCTGTTTCTCTACCTGTTTGTGTCATTGAATGTAGTGCTGATATTTTCAAACCTTCTCCATCTCAGAATGCACGCATCAATTAAGAGATTAGCTCGGCTGCTGAAGCCAGGGGGAGTGTTGATGCTCAGGGACTATGGACGCTATGACATGGCACAGCTGCGCTTCAAGAAAGGTTAGACTGACACTGTATGTGCTCTGTACAGATCCAATGCCACAAATGAGAGATTGTAAACATCAGTGAAGGGACAATAAGTGTTGAATAGATTGTTAAATATTGGTTTAGATGTCTCCATTTTGTTTTATATTAGTCTGATGGGTAAGTGTTTTTTTGTGTTTTACTTTTTGTCTTTTAGGGAGATGTTTGTCAGACAACTTTTATGTCCGGGGCGATGGAACACGAGTCTATTTCTTTACTCAAGGTAAAAATAGAATTAAGTTAGTGACTTCGTGCACATGTCCATGTCCATATTGCAGGGACATTTTTAATAAATGTGTGTTTTCTTTCCAGATGAGCTCCATGACATGTTCACTGAGGCAGGGCTTGAGAAAGTGCAGAATGTTGTAGACAGGAGGCTACAGGTGAACCGAGGCAAACAGCTAACCATGTACAGAGTTTGGATCCAATCCAAGTACCGCAAGGCTCACACTGAGCAACTTTAAACACAGAGCCAAGCCACCTGAAGAGGACTTTGGTGCTTTACACCTCAAATACAATAAAAGCTGGGAGTGGATCTCATGGTGGTGCAGTCCATTATGAAAGAGTTGCCACAGTGATTGTCACCAAGAATTGAAGGCTTTGGTATGGTACTGGTCTTATGTCGCTCAAATGTTGATGGATGTGGTTTATGGCCACTCAAAATGGAAAAGGACTAAGCTCACAGATGTTTATGATCAACCAACTGGTATTTCTAATGACTTGTTTTAAACTTTTAATGTAAATGTGTTTTTTTAAGAGGCCTCCATTACTGCTTATGTTCAAAATGAATAATAATAAAAACCAGCAATTGCAAGTCGGCTCCATTGTTTGAAACTTTGCATACTTACACTCACAATTGTGGCATATAGTCTCTGAACACAGATCAGAGGAAACATTTTAATTATTTGATATGCCTGATCCGATCAAATGGCCTGCATTTATATTGTGCCTTTATTCCAAAGCACATTCACTCTTGTCAGCAGAGGCTCCAGGACCGAACGGCACTACCTTTGCCTGCAAGATATTTGACCAAAATTAATCTAAAAAATTGGCGTTACACCCCATAATGTCCAGCACATTTTGATTCATATCTTTTGCTTTTGGCTTTAAAATATGAGCATCTGTTGGCATAGAGCAAACTGGTGCTGGTGAAATAAGATGAGGTGATAATGGCATATTCTTAATCTTCCTTCAGGTTGATGTCAGTATGTACACATGGTATACCATTGACAGCAGATAAATATAATGGACAAACAAACTACAATACGAGATAAGACGGAGGGGGGATTTGGGGGCGTTGTTGACTTGAATTCTATGCTTGAATTGTAATTGGCCTAGACAAGAGATTTGGGGGCAGGCGTGGACTGAATGAAGGTGAGGAGCCAGATACTTGGAACAATCTCACGAGAAAATATGAGATTTACTGATTATTGTTTACATTGCACAAATATGAGAACCGAATCGATCCGGATTAAACTGAAATGATTACTACAACAGAACTTCCGTAGCAGATTTTCTTTTTCCTGAGGCAAGGAGGGCGACTGGAACCGAACTTTGTTTTTGATCGAGCCAAAAAAAAAAACGGGACCCGAATCCATCTCACACACCAGGGAGAAAGAAAGATAGGGGAGTCGCTTAAAACAAGTCAATCTGTGCCAAATTACAACTAGAGGGTGGCCATTGTGTGGAACAAGACAACCGACACAGGGACGGTATGGTCTTCCATTAAAGGAGCGTGATCATGGGGATACCACCCGCGTAAGGAGTGCAGAAAGGCGGGTTAGGGATACCCCAGGTTCTCCGGGGCCTCGAAGGGAATTCCTCCATCGTGTGACCGTGGAGCGCTGTGCTCGTCCGGGTCAGCCCGGCTCTGCAGCGGTGACGATCAGCAGGCGACAGGCGTGGATGTGAACGCGGCCTCGCTGCCTGGGACTGGGAGTGTCTGCTTAGCAAAGGGGAGACAGAGACAACGGGGACTGTTTTTTTCCCGAGGGGCAAATACTAGCCCTCAGGAGGACCGTGGAAGAGAGTGTATTGTTACAGTAAGTAGTTTGACGGGATGTCAAATAAAAAAAACAGCGTTGATAACTTGGCTACAACCACTTCAACCCAAACGCAGTGGTTTGACAACACAGACAGGGATTGACGAGATGCTTGGGATATTACACCGTTAGCCAGCTGGCTAACTAACTAGCGGTAACGTTAACGATAGCATGGTTCTCTTACCTAGCTAAATCGTTCCTTTCTGTGAACAGTGTGACTTGTCATACTTTTAGTTGACCGCCTTTCGTGAACTGACCCTGTATGGTTAACTGACTGGAAATGATTAACCTTTTAACTGAATTAGTTAACGTAACCTAGGACGCTAAATCAACCCCTCTAGTCGTTAGCCACACAGTACTGAAATGCTAATTGTTGTTAGCTAAAATTGACAAGCTGGTTAGCTGGTTTCCACTAGCTAACCCAGCTCGTTAGTTTGCAGATAATTGACAGAGGATGTTAGTTAAGTAAAGTGGCTGGTTATGCTGCTCAGCATAACGGGGCCACCATGCCCAATGCTCTTTGAGAACAGTCATATCGAAAAATCAAGAATTTCTAAATGTTCTGTCATTCTAAATGATATACATTTGGGGCTTTAAAAGACATGTCTGACATGACATCAGTCAGGCTTGGGTGTGTAACCTCTGATCAGGCTAGAAAGACGGGCACTTAATGTAATTCACTTGTTGTTAAAAGTTGGCATTTTCCATGCTGTGAATAATGTTAATGTTAATAATTATGTTTGACAATTCCATCATTAGTGACCTATAACTACAGCACCATAGGCCTGTTATGGTCGAGCATTATCAGATGATGATGCTACAATTTTTCCAGGCATTGAGGATTCTGCCTGCATCTATGACAAAAAAAGCAATGTATTGGCCAAATCTTTATCCTGATTTTATGTCTATACAGTGCTGTGAGTGCTTTTGTGAACACTCCGCTTACAGGGTCTAGTCCTTATTGAATATATCGAATATTGGGGAAACATTTTGCCCTAGTGTCAGGGTTATGGATGAGTCGGAGCAGGAATTTTCCACATCCATATAGCAAAAAACAAACATGACTCATCACAACCAGTACATTTGAAGAAGTGATCTGTCACTCCCACTTAAGTATTTCAGAATCCCACAACATTTAACTTTTCTCTTTTGTATCTATAGCCTAGCCATGATGGAAGAACTGCATAGCCTGGACCCACGGCGGCAGGAGCTGTTGGAGGCTCGCTTCACTGGGGTTGGCGTGGCTAAGGTTTGTGTTACACTTGTTGTTGTGGAAGTGAAGGACCTCCCTTCTATCAAAGAACTTGTAGCCACCGATTCTCCCGATCACAGATTTTCTTTGTGTCTGCCTTCCTCTCTTTGTCTGTTTTCGCCTCAGTGTTATTTTGCTGCTTCATCTGCAACAAGCAATACCCCACTCTTTATCTCTCTCTCTGTCTCTGGAGAAGGTTGAGCTGTGTCTGTGTTTTTGGCTGGTATGACATGGCATCATCTCTTCTTGGCTCATGATGTAGTGGCTGAATATGCAAGTGGCGATGCCTGCCAAAAGGCCACAGACGGGACTGACGTGGGAGGAAGAGTGAAAGCCAGGGCAGGAATGTAGAAATGGTCCTTGACCAGGTGCAGGTGGTGGTAGTATTTTTGTCTTTTACATCTCTAGCCTGGTACAGGGAAGGAGCTGCCTTTTGTGGAAGGTGATCTTGGAACAGTGAGGGAGCGAGAGTCAGCGCCAGGAGTGGGCCCTGTGCCAGCCATAGGCAGAGCTGAGCCCAGAGCATGGCATGGCTGCTGCCGCAGAGAAAATGGCGGATTTCACTAAGGCATCGTGCCATAACCACCCTGTATGACAAGGGATGCAGTGTAGAGAGAAAGTGTGTATTAGAGGCAGAGAGAGGTATGGGTTGGTGATCTAAAAGCCCCAGGATACCATAGAGCAACTCTTGTTATTCCCCTTGACCTTGAACAGCCCCAAGGCTCTGCTGCTCTCTTTTCAGTCACTAGAGTTGGCATAAAAGTAGAGAGAAAGGAGGGAATTGATATCCTGTGAGGACAAAGAACTAGCTCACCTAAGTTGGTGGAATGCGCAGGTCCTGCTCGGAGTATTGGCAAACGTGTTGCCTTTTTGAATACGACAGATCAAAGACCCCAAGAATTTGATCGGTTAAAGAACAACCTGTCTTTCTTGGCTCGGGCAAAGCATCTTTCATTAGCCCTCTCCAGAGACAAAAGAACAGTGAGACCATGGTGAAAGGGAATAAAATGGATGACATTATCTAAAGGTGACAGCCAGGGGGATGAATACACCCCCACCACCAGCATGCCTGATGTTCGGCCATTTTGGGAGGGTTCAACGAGAGAGCTCTAGTGTGCTCTGAATGACTAAGTGCATTTCCCTGATACTGTAGGACAGAGCCCACTGAATTCTGATGTAATTCATTTGACTGACAGGCATCACCTAGGGAACTGACCGTAGAACTGATTTGTAGGTGCAGTGTGCCGCTGATGGTGAAAATAAACGAACCTCCTCTCATTACATTACAGTCATTTAGCAGACGCTTTTATCCAAAGCGACTTACAATAAGTGTATTCAACATAGGTAGGGAACGAAAACTACTAATCACCAGAAGTCTTTAGTGCATTTTCTGCAAAAACAAGCAACCAAGAGTATACCTAGCGCTAAGGTAAAAGTGCAATATATCAGCTACCTATTTCCTTAAACAGATGAGACAAAATAGCTAAATCAAATGAGCATGAGCTAAAACAAATAAGTGTATCGACTAAACAAGATCCAATAAACAATCCAATAATCCAATAAACAATACAGCAATAGAAAACAAGCGTTCGTACAACTAGTTAACAACAAGTAGGTCAGGCAGAGAGGAAGGGTAGTGTTTCCTGAAGAGGTGGGTTTTCAGTCTGCGGCGAAATATGGGCAGTGACTCTGCTGTCCTAACATCAGTGGGAAGTTCATTCCACCACTGTGGGGCCAGAACAGAAAAGAGTCGTGACCGTGTGGATCGGCCAGAAGGACCCTTGAGTGACGAGGCAATCAGTCGCCCCGAGGTGGCAGACCGAAGTGGTCGGGCAGGGGTGTAGGCATCGACCATAGCCCGGAGGTAGGAAGGAGCTGTTCCTTTCACTGCCCTATAGGCTAGCACCAGGGTTTTGAACTGGATGCGAGCCGCTACGGGGAGCCAGTGTAGAGAGCGGAGAAGGATGGTTGTGTGGGAGAACTTGGGGCGGTTGAACACCAGACGAGCCGCAGCTTTCTGAACAAGCTCCAGGGGTTTGATGGCGGATGCCGGAGCACCAGCAAGGAGGGAGTTGCAGTAGTCCAGGCGGGAGATGACGAGAGCCTGGATGAGCACCTGGGCTGCCTTCTCCGTGAGGAAGGGGCGAATCCTCCTGATGTTGTAGAGCAGGAATCTGCAGGACCTCGTCACTGATGCGATGTTTGCCGAGAACGTCAGTTGATCGTCCAGGGTCACACCCAGATTCTTCGCAGTCCGAGTTGAGGTCACCACAGCATTATCAATGGTGATGGCCATGTCTCGATGCGGACAGCCCTTCCCCGGGAGGAACATCAGCTCGGTCTTGTCCAGGTTGAGCTTCAGGTGGTTTGTCGACATCCACTCCGAGATGTCAGCCAGACAAGCAGCAATGCGTGTCTCCACCTGGGTATCAGAGGGGGGGAATGAGAGGATTAGTTGGGTGTCATCGGCATAGCAGTGGTAGGAAAAGCCATGAGAGTGGATGACAGCACCCAGAGATGTAGTGTAGAGAGAGAAAAGAAGAGGACCCAGAACCGAGCCTTGGGGAACCCCAGTTGTGAGCCTGTGTGGTTCTGACACAGACCCTCTCAGCATCACCTGGTATGAGCGACCCGTCAGGTAGGATGCAAACAGGGAGAGTGCAGAGCCTGAGACACCCATCCCCTCGAGGGTGGAGAGGAGGATCTGATGGTTCACCGTGTCGAACGCTGCAGACAGGTCCAGGAGTATCAGAACGGAGGAGAGAGAGTTCGCTCTAGCGGCATGGAGCGACTCCGTCACTGCCAGGAGGGCAGTCTCTGTCGAGTGACCCACTTTGAACCCAGCTCTCAACTCTCAACTCAATTTTCACACTTTTTTCAGATTTATCTCTCAAATTGTGTTCCCTTCAAATGCATACTACTCACTGCATGCTGAAATGCCCAGGAGATACAATTCTGCGTAAAATCTGAAACTTTGGTACCTTTAAAGAATAAAGACCACGCTCAATGATACCATTGCTCACATCTACTGCCCAATGTACTCGCGCACATCTACTGCTCAAAGGTTGATGTTCAGAAATGTCCACCACACACATATATAATGGATCATAAGTAATGATTGAGAGGGATTCTTTTTGTATGAGTCTATACATAGGTTATACCTTTTTATTATGTATTTTTTAATTGCTCTGTTTTTGTGTGCGCTTCTTTTTTTTCTTTCTTTTGTCTTTAACAGGGTTCAGGCCAGAATGAGTCATCTAATCAGAGTCTATGCAGCGTGGGCTCTCTGAGTGACAAAGAGCTCGAGGTCAGTCGATGGTCTGCCGCTTCCCGGAAGTTTCGATTTCACAATGCATCTTTTCACTTTGTCGTCTTATTGTGCATTCAGTGGAGTCTGTTAATTTATTTCCCCCATTACTGTTCCTAACAGACTCCAGAGAAAAAAGCAAATGACCAGAGAACAAGAAAACGGAAAGGTGACCCCTTTGACGGAAGCCAAGGTGACTTTGACCATTCCTCCACTGACAGGTTTTCATCATGTAAAAAACAAACGCCAAACCCTTCCTCACTCCCTATCTCTGTGTATTCCAGGCAAAGCAGGAGCGAGGGGACTCAAGATTAGCGATTATTTTGAGGTGAGTGACTGCAGATTGTATGTGCTTAGTTGTCTGTTCAGCATCGTTGAAGCTCTTTTCTTCTTTCGTCCTAACAAAAACACAGTATGTCGTCCTTTTACCTTTAACTCTAGTTTTTGGTCTTTCCATTAAAAGTGCTTTTCACCCTCTCTTCCTGGCTTACTGTCAGTTTGCGGGAGGTAGTGGTCCTGGTACCAGTCCCGCCAGGGGGATCCCTCCAGTGGTCCGCTCTTCCCCACAACATTCCCTCTCCAACCCACCTGTCACGGTGAGCATGCTTGGGCTTCCTTCTTTTCTGTCTCGCTTTTTTGTTTGTTCTGTTTATGCCTCACTAAACACTGTTGCACTCCCGTCCACTCTGTTATATCATTATTATAAAAAGTGGAGCAACGTTTTGGGTTGTTGAATGACTTGATGAGATTAGGTGCATGTCATTAAGTGCCATTAACACCTTTACCGCCGGGCCCGTAGTTCTACGGGCCGTTAAATCCAACGGTTAAGCGCCGAGCCCGTAGTCCTACGGGCTGCGGTCTTTTCGCGCATGCGCGGTCCGGGTGCACTTTCGGAATTTTTTTGATCCACTTCCGTTTCCGGTTTGATGACAGGAAATAGAATTATTTGGGATCCGGTTTCGACGATCACGCCCGCTCCCATTCTACAGACGAAACTGAAACTCAATTCTCTTCCTGTAGTTTTTTCTCCTCGCATTTCACTGTTTAACGTAATCCGCTCTAACTACAGTCATGGAAGTCCGTTTGACATGCGGTCTTCACTGGGAGATACAGGGAGATCTCGCGGATGTAAACAGACCGTTCACGGCTCAATCTTAAGGATTTTAACAAGATCTATGGCGACATGAAAAAAACAACAAAAACACCTTGGCACTGGTGAGTACATTATGAGATTAACCTCTGGCGGTGGATGTGTTAACACATCGACCGCCAGAGGTTAATCTCATAATGTACTCACCAGTGCCAAGGTGTTTTTGTTGTTTTTTTGTTTTTTTCATGTCGCCATAGATCTTGTTAAAATCCTTAAGATTGAGCTCTACACGGTCTGTTTACATCCGCGAGATCTCCCTGTATCTCCCAGTGAAGATCGCGTGTCAAACGGGGCATCCATGTTTGAGTTAGAGCGGATTACGTTAAACAGTGAAATGCGAGGAGAAAAAACTACAGGAAGAGAATTGAGTTTCAGTTTCGTCTGTAGAATGGGAGCGGGCGTGATCGTCAAAACCGGATCCCAAATAATTCTATTTCCGGTCATCAAACCGGAAACGGAAGTGGATCAAAAAAATTCCGAAAGTGCACCCGGACCGCGCATGCGCGAAAAGACCGCAGCCCGTAGGGCTACGGTCTCGGCGCTTAACAGTTGGATTTAACGGACCGTAGGACTACGTTCTTGGCGGTTAATGTGTTAAGTGATTTTGGTTTTTTTGCCCTGCAGGTGCAACAGGGAAGCCCCTCTTCGGTCAACACGGAGCACTCCTTGTGCTCTTTGAAGCCCATCTTGCTTCATTTGCTCCACAAAGGCACGCAGGTACATCACACCCTATACCGGCTTAGCTATGTGTCTGTCTTCAAACCTGAAAACCATTATAGGCTCTATGGAGAAGTGTAACACCAGTTTAGAAGAAGGTGAAATACCCATTTCCTGTTCCAGATCATTTTCCCATAGCTTCGTTTCATTGGCTTGGCAGCAGATTGAACCAGAAACACCTATGAAGGAATGCATATGAAGAAACATGTTTCCAGTTCAAATCTGCTGTCGAGTATGGCTGCACGACTAATCGTAAAAAAATACATCTATGCGATCTTATTTCGAAATGACGTTTCCATTGACCTCACGCTGCATTCACATGTTGACTTATTTAGACTTCTGCACAATCATAGGTGCAATGTCCGTCACACTTAACTCTTTCACTAAATACATAAATGAATCACCCACTGCCAGCGATTTTTGGTTTTCCTTACCTTTTCAACTAGTCACAGAATATTTATATCCCCTGCCGGTTGCTAAACACGGAGGGTTTCACTGTGCTTCCGCGAGGAAAAGAAAAAGTCTTTGTGACCCCCCCGGTCGCTTGTTATAGGTCGTTGAAAATAGCTCGTCTCGTAAAAAATGCAGGGAGAAAAAAAAGATACAGCCGTTTCCTCAAATACGCTAAGCAGGAAGTCAATGGTGGTGGAGATCTTTCGATCACGTGATCTCCTGGATCTATGTGACTTGAGGAGGAATATGGTCACTGGTGTGTTAGAGAACAGCGCCAACTGGTGGAAAACCACGACGGTGAAAACGAACAGTCTGGCCCTTTTGGAAATAAATCGTAAATGTCGTCCTTGGCAGTGAAAGAGTTAACAATGTAAAGCTAGACACTACTCCATTCGTGTTATGTCGTTCATATTCCTCATTGACCGTGTGCTGTCTCTGTTACTATAGAAACCCGACACAGAGCCTACTCGGCGAGCACGTGACTCTACTGAAGGAATGAATATGAAGAAAGTTTTCCACGTGACGGAAAGAAATTGGTGTCAATGAGAGAAATCCCTATGTGGCGAGGGCGAGAATGATGTATTTAAACTGAAAACGAAGCACATACCAGTGAGGATGTACGAGTCATAATTTGCAAGCAGTGCGTTGGCATTGTCGTAGCTCTGAAAGTAAACACTCTGACTAACTACAACCACTTAAAACGTCACCATAAAATCCTATATGATTTAGCATGAAGGACAAAAAAACGATGACGTCACAAAACACCAGCCGCCAGATCACTCAAACCTCAATAACACGCAAACGTATTTTATAAAATGCATCACCATATCTGTCAAGTTCCCAAAGGCACGAAGAGATTAGATAAGTTAATGATGAAGAAGTTAGGCAAGTGTGATTGCCCTCTCGCAAGTTGTCGCAACTATATTGTTGCATTATTGCCTGCCCTGTACACTCGATGTTGAATGACAGCCCACAGAACTGAATGAAGCATGATAATGCCGTCGTCATACACAATGACGTTGCTTGCAAGTTCTCGTGTCTCATTGTCCAACTGATCGTCATCAGTTACCTGTTTAAGTCGGACTGAAACGTTATTGGGGGGGGGGGGGAGAAAAAAGATTTGTGAGAATCGTGACTCGTGAGTCATGCAGCCCTATTGCCGAGTCAATCAAACGAAGCTATGGGAAATTTTAACCAGAACAGGAAACTGATATGCCAGCTTCTGGAAACCTGGGACTACAGTTATGCACAGATTATTGATACTTGATTGTGTCTATGTAATATAAGGTTTTATCCTTGTGTAATATAAAGTTTGATCTTAATCGTTTTCTGCTTTGATTTCACCCCTGCCCTTCCCCTGCCTCTCTTCTGTACCCTATAGTCCGACCTTACCATGGAGAAATTAACAGCATTGGAGAACAACAAAAACTCTGACTTGGAGAAGAAGGAGGGCAGAATAGATGATTTACTGCGGGTACTGATGATGTTAATAGACTCCATATTATCATTCTCTTCCCCCATGTGACTATCAAGTGTTTTTGTTTCAGCCAAGGCATGTTAGTTTTCATATTAGATTTTTATATCTGCATACCTGCTGGTCAACATTTTTACTTGTATGTTTTGCTCCAGGCAAATTGTGATCTGCGAAGACAGATTGATGAACAGCAGCGGATGCTGGAGCGATACAAGGAACGCTTAAACAAATGTGTGACTATGTCCAAGAAGCTGCTGATTGAGAAAGTACGTTGTTGCATCAATAATCTAACAACCGTTTAAAACCAAGATCAGTCTAAAGAGAAGGACGTTTTTTTATCTTTTAAGACAAACGTGCATGGGATTTGACACATTGTATTTATTTATTTACTCTCAGTCCAAGCAGGAGAAGATGGCGTGTCGGGATAAGAGCATGCAGGATCGACTGCGACTTGGTCACTTCACCACAGTAAGACATGGGGCGTCTTTCACGGAGCAGTGGACGGATGGATATGCCTTTCAGAATCTCATCAAGTGAGCATCTGTGTTTTATAACGTCATGCTTCAACTCCACTCCTCTCATCGTTGCATTTCAACTTGCCTCTGCTCTGTCCATGTTCCTCCATTTTATTTTACCAATAGGAATTCCCTTTTTATTTCCTCCGTGATTTGTGAGCGGACTAGCAGACTCCCCCGTCCTCACCTTGTCCGTCTGTACATTTCCAGGCAACAAGAAAGGATCAACTCACAGCGAGAGGACATTGAGAGGCAGAGGAAGCTGTTGGCCAAGCGCAAGCCACCGTCCATGGTCCAGACGCCGCCTCCGAGCCTGGAGCAGAACAAGCGCAAGAGCAAGACCAATGGAGCAGAGAGCGAAGCAGTGTATGCTTAAATTGTATTTCCTTGATGTTGGGTGTCTCTCTTTACCCCCTCTATTTCTCTCTCTCACACTGTTTCTGTGTGCCCTCACAGGTTGACACAGGCAGAGTATCACGAGCAAGAAGAGATCTTCAAGCTAAGACTGTGTCATCTTAAGAAGGTAATGCTTTCATTATCCATATTTATTTCTCATCTGTCCCAAGTGGGGAATTCCCACAAGCAAATGTTGGGTTGTTTTGGCTCCAACTGTTGGCCGTCACGTGTATCTAACCAACCATCAATTTTGGAGGTCATATTTTGTTTTTAAAGATCTCGTTTGATGGTGAAAGTGGTGAATTTTGGAATTTACCAACCTCTGCAACCAAATCTTAACTATTGGCATTAGTTTAACTCTTGTCTTTTGTCCATCTTAACAACACTTTGTTCTCCAGGAGGAGGCAGAGATCCAGGCAGAGTTGGAGAGGTTGGAGCGAGTGCGAAACCTCCACATTCGTGAGCTGAAGAGGATCCACAATGAAGATAATTCCCAGTGCGTGCCCTCTTCCTTACCATCACAACACTCCCACAGTATCGTATGCTCTCATTTGCTGGAGAGTTCATGGGTTCTCATGACTACACTGTTTTTATTTCTGCACAGATTCAAAGACCACCCTACGCTTAATGACCGCTACCTGCTGCTCTATTTACTTGGACGGGGAGGTTTCAGTGAAGTTTACAAGGTGTGTGAAGCAGGGGTGTTGCTCAAAGTGGGGTCTGGGGGGGGGGATATTTATCAGTTTGGGGGTCCTTGCCATGAAAGATTTTGAGAACCACTGTTCCAAGAATGTTGCATGTTAATCTCATACATGTTAAAGGTTGATAACAGCATGCAAATCCAAATGATAGAATACCAGGTGCTGGAGAGAAAAACATGTGAAATAGTCTGCACAGAGAAAGAGCTTTGACGCTCCAAACATCACTTTTTTGGTGGTAAGGTAATACAATAAATGTTCATGGGAGCATTAATCAGTTTGCAGACTTTATTTTTCCGTTTATCTCATACATGTTATCATAACATTTAAATATCTTACTGTTTATTTTTATACACACACACACAGCGGTGTTCCAAGTGCCTGCATTCCATGATTTCCACAAAATGGGAAACATGGGCTCCTTTCTACATAAATATTTAGAAGTAAATGTTCGTGCCAAATTTTAAGACGAGTACAAAACCAAAAGTTGACTTTAATCTCTGTATGGGAAAAATAAGATGAATGAACCTAGAACTTTTAAATCTGTCTAGAACAGATATATGGGAAATATTTCTTAACTTGGAAGTGATGCTCTCTTTCCAGGCCTTTGACCTAACAGAGCAAAGGTACGCTGCAGTAAAAATCCACCAATTAAACAAGAACTGGAGGGATGAGAAGAAGGAAAACTACCACAAGTGAGTTTTTCATGCAAAACTCTGCTTCAAGTAAGAAGCAGAACACTGCATTAACACTGGTTAATGCAGGAAGTGTTTCCGTTTATCTTCTGGGTTCAGTGAATTCCCTTTTTCTTTTTCACCATTAGCGCCAGCAAAATGTGTACAATGCTGAAAAAAAGTTTTCTCTTTGTTTCAGACATGCATGCCGGGAATATAGAATACATAAAGAGTTGGACCACCCACGGATAGTCAAACTCTATGACTACTTTTCACTTGACACTGACTCGTAAGTCCTTTTCTCTTTTTACACTGCATTCACGGGTTCAGGCAAGCGGTAGATGGCAAACTGGACATAATTTTAGTGGACGAGAGCAGTAAGAGTAAGTATCAATACCGTATCAACAATATACACAGTAAAAGATGCTGTATCAATACAGTATCAGTATACTGATACTGTATTGGTGTACATTGGCGAAAACCGATCCCGAAATGAGAAGATAATAATCTTAGTGAAACAACACCTGAAATTGTATGATACCACAAAGCTTCTGAAATATCATGAGAAAAGCTGACATTTTGCCGTACTGCCGTTCCAGCCATTGCCGTCAGACTGTTTGTTTGTTTTTCCTGTGGTGTCCAGAAGGTGGTATCTGTCTGCTGTCTACCGTTTTCCTGAATCCTTGTGAATGCAGCCTTTTTTTCTTCCTTTGAAACATGTACCTGCTCATTACAGTGAAAGTTATTTCGGGTGGACGCCAGCTTGCATATCTTATTCCAGAAGCAGAGAATGTGACTTGTCTGTTTTTAAGCTAGCTGCGGTGAGCACTGCTGACTCTTGAGATTTTCCTCCCTGGTTTTGGAGCAGGTTCTGCACGGTTCTAGAGTACTGCGAGGGCAACGACCTGGACTTCTACCTGAAGCAACACAAACTGATGTCGGAGAAGGAGGGCCGATCCATCATCATGCAGATTGTGAACTCCCTAAAGTACCTCAACGAGATCAGACCGCCCATTATCCACTATGACCTTAAACCTGGTGGGTCCCTGCATCAGAACACAACTATTTATTTTGTGGGCTTTTTATGCCTTTATTATTGATAGTACAGTAGGTTTACAGGAAATGGGGAGAGAGAGATAGGCAGTCGGGATCGGGACTCGAACCTGCGACACGCTGCCAGGCTGCCCGGACCACCACGCCAGCGGTCTGGGCCAGAACACAACTATTTTTTAGTTGTTCCCTCTGGTGCTACCTTCCTGTGCATTATTAATACCATGTGATCAGTGATACTTTGTTTCAAATATTGCTTTTTGAGCTATTTTAAATGTGTGTTAGACCCCACCCACTGTATACATTGCTGGAGTGGTGATTTTTTTACCCTGGATCTCGGCTCTTTGTTTACCTCAACATCCGACTTGCTTTGGATTTTTCTTGGAGATGTCGACATTTATCTGCGGTGACATTTGGCTTGTTTGAAAATCTTGGCGGTGCAAGAACTGCCAAATTGATCTTCAGCAAGACACCGCGTTTGTTTGTTTGTTTGCTCCGCAATGACAAAATATTCTTATTGAACTGCTAAAGCCGAAAAACTGTGACTTTGTTTGGAGTATGCTGCAGGCATACAAAGAAACGGGTAACAAACATACAATAACCAACCAAAGAATTCAGACCAATCACACACAAAAACACAATACAAATACAATAAAAAAGAGAAAATGGAAATTCCAAACAATTTACCGCACACACACAAGCCCACCCCCTCTTAATCTTGGATCAATGATACTTTTGACGTTTTTATATTGACTATGTGACTGAAGTCTGTTTTTATATGTTCCCATCCTCTTCAGGTAATATCCTCCTGGTAAACGGCACAGCCTGTGGGGAGATAAAGCTCACAGACTTTGGTCTGTCAAAGATAATGGACGATGACAGCTACAACTCGGTGGATGGCATGGAGCTTACGTCGCAAGGCGCAGGGACCTACTGGTGAGTGTTTCATTGTACATAAACTCTGCTAAATCTTGATTTATTTTGACAGCCCTCTTCTCTGTCAGCCCAAAAATCGGTGATTGCTGATATATTCGCTCTAGAAAAAGAAATAATGAGAGAATAACTCCTCTCCCTGGCTCGATTTATACTTCGCCGCACAGCGGGCCGCATGTCGAAAATAGCAGATCTACAAGCTCACAATGCGTCGCGTCTGGGATGCTCTGTGAGCTTGTAGATCTGCTATTTTCGTCGCACGGCCCAGTCGTGCGACAAAGTATACATTCGGCTGGAACACGCGCAGTGTCGGGTTACTATAGTAACGTGACTGCGCTCTGTCAATGAACAGAGTCGAGACGACACAACTTTCTTTATCTGCTGCCATGCGCCTCTCATTCGCACTCTTTGACTGACCAAAAATTGTTTTTATAATAAAGAATTGTAAAACATATCACTTCCATAGAATATTTTTTTCCAGGGCTAAGATCACAGACTAGGACATAAAGTGAAGTTGTAGCAGTAGTCTACCCCAGTTTGCTAATCAATTCTGCCACTGCGGGATAAATTAATCACCCGCCCGGTCCCCCCCTGAAACTAAAGTGACTCGGTGTGGGGTAGCAAACTCACATTTCATAAAATGACAAATTTCGCCCCCAAAAAATGCCCTTAAAAACAACCAACGATTGGACTCATCCAATATGTGCCAATATATTTGCCATATCGTCCAACCTTACCGCCTGTCTGACAGACTCGCTGCCGGCACTCCCTCGGGTCCTCTGCAATACACACGCCAAGTTTGAAGTCGACCGGTCTCGATATACGCTAAGGGCAGACACTCGCAAGCACACACAGATACTTGTGTAATTTATAGTTTGATGTCATTATAGGCAAAAATAAAGAATTAGAAACATTTACTAAACACCTTGAAAATAGCACATCTACAATCTCTGCTATTTTTGATAGAATGTAGAACATTTTTGTTAAGTGGTTAATTAGGTTCCCTGTGACTTTTAGGTACCTGCCCCCAGAGTGTTTTGTCGTTGGGAAGGAGCCTCCCAAAATCTCCAATAAGGTGGATGTGTGGTCTGTGGGAGTAATTTTCTACCAATGTCTCTATGGCCGCAAGGTAAGACGGGCACACGGCCAAATTCACTTTGTTAAAATTTTTATAAGCGCACCTTTCTCATAACTGACAAATGTCTGTGTTTTTGCTGACTACCATTTGTCTCTCTCGCTGTCCAGCCCTTTGGTCATAACCAGTCCCAGCAGGACATCCTGCAGGAAAACACCATACTGAAAGCCACAGACGTCCAGTTTCCCCCCAAACCAGTCATTACACCTGAAGCTAAGGTATTATGATCTTGCTCACCGCCTTCGTTGCCATAAGCGCAAATGTCTCCATTGAACACAAGTACAAGTTCTGTGAACTTCCCATAATGCATTACACTGCACACAGGTGGTCTGGTAGAAGACATTATCAAACCTGTTAATAGGCTAGGTTGTTTTCTGTATGTTTGCGTGTAGCTAGGAGAAAACCAGGGTTCAGGGTGAGATATGTCCTAATATGATTGCACCCAATCAGGGAACTATACAAGTATCTCATATCTGTTAGGCCAGACTAGTTTGATGCTCATTTGTCTGGCTTCTACATTAAGTCAATTTCAGTCTGATAAAAGACAAATAGATTGAAAACATTTGCAGAATGAGCCTTTTATTATTTAGTTGCAAGTATACAAAGTGAGTCTTTCGACCTTCCTCAGTCATGAATATTATATTATATTAATATTATGATCTTGGTGTTCAGGAACTGCTATATATTACTTCCTTCCCAGCACATTAGAAGACATTAGTGGTGGGAGCAAACACGCGCATACAACCTTCAGTGACACTGATGGAAAGAGGTAGAACAGAATCAGAATCGGCTTTATTGTCGTCACAGGTGTGAAGAAGTGGGTTATTTTTTTTTATTTTTTATTTTTGTACCGGCAGGATCAATCATTTATAGCTTTCAGGAAAGGTGTGGAGAATGGATAGAAACAAACGGGTCAAGTAGTCAAATGTTCTAATATAAGTAGAGTGAAGATATACATGGCCCATTCCAGAATTGTGGGTACATTTAGAGAAGAGAGAGAAAACAAAAAATAGAAAATATTTTTTCCATTAAACATTTTTAGTCTAGTAGTACACACTCCATAAGGGGGTATAAAGGGGACACAGACAAACAGAAATCTCCATATATGGGCATAAAAGGGACACAGGCAGACAGACAGGTACAACAAGTATTGGCATGCATTCCCCTTGCATCGTTTCGACTTGCGTTGTTCCTGAGTGTATATAGGCAGTATTAGGCACCGGCCTTTTCTTTAATAAACTTTCAAAGTAACTATCGTATGACGTATTAACCCCAAGTTGGGCAAGGACTCAGCCTTTGTGTGCGAGATCCCGTCACTGAGGTTGGTTGTGGGATAATTTTGAGGAGCTCATCAAAGAGATGCCACAATGTGATTTCTCCCCACTTTGTGGATGCATGTAACTTTTACAGGTCTCATTAAACCATTAACAGGGTTGCCATTTTCCACAATTGTATTCCTTAACTACATGTGCTAACCTCAAAACAGATACCATATGGCGTGTCTAAAAACGGAATTGTAAAGGACTTTCATCAAATTATTTAATTTGATTTCAAATTCACTGGAAATATCACTAACAGATTTGATAAAGTAATCTACTGTTTGTGTATCCTAAACATTTTGTATAAAATAATGGGAGAAGAAGCATGACATACCTCATCAAATGTTTGTGGCCAGAGGAAGTGACATCACTGGGTGTAGGTCACACCCTTTATAAATGACTGCTTTGGAGATTGTTTTGCCTTTATAGAACATGTAACAGAGTTGTGCATAACATGGATAAAGACACAAAATATATATTTTTATATTTCGCTAAAAGTACACACACATAATACAGAAAATAAATGCAATTGATTTGAGTTAATAGAGTACACATTTGACTTGATTATTTCATGTTAATTCAAGTTGAATATATGAATTTGTAGCTGGAGACGGGCAATAATGGTTGTGTGGGAGTGATGTCAAGTGATCTTAGCTTAGTCCTGAAAAGAATATCCTTTGAAGAAGAAGTGATATTATTATTTTACAATTCTTAGTTGTCTGAACAAGTTTTGGTCTGTGAGAGAGGTGCATGGCAGCAGAAAGACAGTCTTGTCGTCTCATCTCTGTTCATTGACAGCGCGCAGTCATGTTACTATAGTAACACGACACTGCACGTGTTACAGCCGAAAGTATACTTCGTCCTACAACAGGGTCGTGCGGTGCGCCGAAAATGGCGTCGCAGATCTGCCATTTTCTGCCAGTATAACTCGAGCTAAGGACTGGGGAGCTGTTCTCACATTAATTTGCTTTTCTAGCGCGAACATTTCGGCAATGTGCGATTTGTTTTTGGGCTGATGATGGTCGATAGGATTTTTTTGGCATATCGCACAACCTTAATTCAAGATATGTCTTGAGATTTTATGCTAGAAACAGATCTGCCAACTCCACCTTAACCCCTGCGTCCCTGTGATAATGAATGATTGAGCGAGAGAGAAAAAGAATGAGAAAACAGCTCGCTTATCCCCCTGTTCTTTTGATGGATTAAAGTTACAATCTCGTGTGCGTACAGTCACCTCTCGCGTGAGTATAAAGTACTATACCGTTAGAAAATAAACAAATAAACGGTCGCTTATCAGGCAATACCAGAACTTTTGCTGCCAAAGAGGGCATGTGAAAACTGTCTCTCCCATTGCCATACCAGCAAGTTATACTAATTGTTTGCTGGACAAATCCTTGCGCTGTAGTGAAAAAGTGACTATATATACAGAGTACATATGGCATATAATAAATTCTATAATTAACTTAGTATGTACATTAGGTTACAAATATACAGCATATTCAGATGTGTACATGAAAGTGCAGCAGTAAGGTGAGGTTAGAAAGCAGAAGGTACAGACATGTACATAAGATGGAGCACTAGAGCTGATACAGGACATAGGGCTGTGCAAATAGTCTGTCTGGAGTCTCACATGCAGGTGAGACATAAGGGAACGTAGTCCTCATGGAAAGTAGTCCACATAAGTCCAGCATAAGTAAATAATACAATTTTAGGAACAATGAGTGAGGTGAGCTAAAATGGCCAAATTGGTCAGCTGCTTGACACGTCATATACATCAACCACATAGTGGTGCGCATGCCATGCGTATAAGCCTAGTGTATCTACCTGAACTAGCTTGCAGGCTACAGATCTTTCAGAGGTTGCCTACACAAATTCACTTTATACGTTTTCATTTTTATAAGGGCACCTTTCTCATAACTGACAGATGTCTGTCTTTTGCTGACTGCATTACTCTGGTCTCCATTGAATGTATTTACTTCCACCTCTGACTTCCGGTACAAGTTTGTTCTCTTGCACAGTTATCCCTTTCTCTTGCCTCACCTAAATTTCCCTTTCTGTCTCCCTCTAGGCCTTCATGAAGCGCTGTCTGGTCTACCGTAAGGAGGACCGCATTGACGTACACCAACTGTCCAGTGACCCCTTCCTGATGCCCCACATCCGCAAGTCGGTGGCGTCCTCTGGCACCTCGGGTATGGCCACGGCCTCCACCTCCAGCTCCACCTCCAACAGCAGTGCTTCAAACTGAACCCACACCCCTTAACTGACTGACCTAAGTACTTGTAAGGGCAGGCGGGAGGGTGGGTGAGGGAGGGAGGGCAGATACCCGGTCAAGCCCCCCAGCCCCACCCCCACGGTATCCCACCTTGCCACGGTAAAGCCCTAGAGAAACGGCTGGGGCAGGGGGTGGGTGAAGGGTCATTGACTGGGTGAAAGGAGGAATTCCCGTAGCCCTCCATTTCCCCGCCATGTCCACCCACCCAGCTCTCCTGTCCTTCTCTCCCAAGAGGGGGTGGCATTGTTCTGGGGGTCAAAGCCCTAGACTAACCCACAAATCATGGAGTTCGGCGAGGCACTGCTTTGAAAAGTGGGGTTCAGTGTATGGGACATTTCTTCTGCAAAAATAAAAATGAGTATAGAAGTATGGAACTGCTTCAGCTTGGCCAGATGGAATAGACTGGTGAAGGCCCTATAACCAGACACACACATACATACATACACACATACAGTACAAGCATTAAGCATTCTGGTCTAAGGTAGTGTGAACTCCCCAAGTTCAAAGCTTTGGTTTGTTCTCAGGCCCCCTCAACCCAATCGAGATTACCAGTCTATCCGTCATTGTACTGAACCTAAATATGTATGGCACTTTGTCATCCAAAAAACCCAGTTCTGCGTTCTCTTAGCCCTACTCAAATTCCAGACCCAGATACTTGTTGACAAGGAGGGCAAGAAGCTACCCCCCCCCCTCCAATCCCCATATCTCCTTGTCAAGCTCCTGTGACCAAAGCTTATAACTTCCAGTTGGTGGCAGTGTTCCACCTCAGTTTTTATAATGAATGGTTTTAGAGTCTGTTACTTGATAATGAAGGGGAAGCTGTTGATGAATGATCCCCTTAGCATTTTTTAACTTTTCAATTTAGCCAGTTTTATGGAGGGATGTTCAGTTTTTTTGTGTTTTTAAAGTTGCCTTTGATTAGAACTGTTGTTGTTTTTTGATTGGCCCCTTACCATAAACACATATTTATTTAGGTATGTTTGAATTTATTTTTTGGCCAATTAAATGCAAAGGACTGGTTTGCCTAATAGTACTGTTGGGGGAGATTGGGCCTTGGCAGAACGTTGCTTAAACCATTAAATACTATTGGTTAAAGTTTGTGTTTGGTCTTTGATTGATGTACTTTATTTAGTAAGACATGAGAACAACAGTACATGGAAGTACAAATTCACAATACAAGGTCTACTAAACTGGAAGGCTCATAAAGAAGTAAGCTTGTTTAAAATGAGATACCCACGCACACAAATCATGATGACATATAAGAGACTGATAGCTATACAATTCAGTCTTCATTTTTTATTAGATTGCATTAACTGTCTGTGATTATTTTATTTATTTATTAGGCAGTTTTGCTCATTTAAACTGAACCGTACAGAGATGGGCAACCAAGCCCATGAGAGGGAAGTGCATGCACGCACACAAATCATGATGACATATAAGAGACTGACAGATATACAATTCAGTCTTTATTTTTTATTAGATTGCATTAACTGTCTTTGTGATTATTTTATTTATTTATTAGGCAGTTTTGCTTCATTTAAACGGAACCGTACAGAGATGGGCAACCAAGCCCATGAGAGGGAAGTGCGTGCAACACAGGTCTCGCTGGAATCGCAGCTGGGACATTTATCTACTGGTGGTGGTGTGCTCTTATATTTATCTAGTGCAGGGTAAATAAATGGCCTCCACCAATCCATCCATAGATCTATGCATCATGACAAGTCGGTGTAGGAAGTTCTATTTGTCTGAGACAGTCCAATCAGTCATTTGCAGCAGCAAATCCCTTAAATTAAAGACCCACAGTACCAAGACTATAATTAGTGATACCACATCATGTATCCTGGAGCTGCTCTTTTGTTGTGTGGATTCATGCAACAAATGTAATTGTGTCATCAGCCCCAAATCAGAACATCACCCTGGGTACTTTTGACTGTCCCATATACCTGGTATAATTAATGTCCCCAGCTTTTCATCTGCATAACAAATAAAATCGACTCGGAAGATGGTTCAAGTTAAATAATGCAATGTATAATGTAGAAAAGTGTGGCAGAACTCATACGTTGTCACTCTTGATCAGTACTGTATGGCACGCCAAGAAGCTCTCACATTACACTATCTATCCGTGGGCGGGGGGGGGGGTTAAGTTCTGGAACTTTTTTTATTGTTATTTATTAGTACCTATGCTGCTACTAACACCTGTGCATTATGTCGCTCCTTTTGCATTGGATTGATGCCACAAAGTAACTTTCATTGTACACTTGTGTTCAATGACAAAATAAAATCATCCAGCATCCATCCAAATAACTGGAATTACCTCGTTTGTTTATTTTCTGTTGCCATTTCGATTTTTTTAGGGTAGTTGACCAAGTTACGGATTGTAACTTTTGACCTTATAACCCATAACATTTGTGGCTTTTCTGACACAAATGCCATAGTGTATAGCCTACATCGTGGCAGATGTTGGACATCTACAGCGTTGTTGTTGCAAAAGAGTCTCTACAAACACTGACGTGAGACTCAGTGGTGACGCAGCGGCTACCCCATTCATTTAGGACTGAGACAGACATTCATGCTCTCACTACTGCATCTATCCGTCCCGAAATAAGCACATCCAGTCTCACCAGGGCTCACTCTGTCTCTTTTTGTTGCAGTTTGTGAGCATGCAAAACAACGGTCGCGATCGTAACAGGGATTCAAGGAAAACATGGAAAAACTGCCTGCATTTTTACCAATGCACTTTATATTTATTCATCTTTAGTCTGGAACTTAAGAGGACCGTTTCAGGTAAGGAAAATCTCTCGTAGCGAAAGTACTGTATTTTCTTTTTTTTCATTCATACAAACTCGAAAACTAGTTCAGTCTAAATCTTGGCTGGAACATGTGTGTGTAAATCATACCAACTTTCAGTCATATTTTTTTTTGCATTGACAAAATAACGCCGTAAAGTGTTAAACTGTACATTTGAGAATCCGATGCTTTGCCACGAACGAAAGTCCGAATTGTGAGTGGAACCAGATGTGGAGAGGGGAGGGGGGATGGGTCTGTGTGGGGTTATGTTTTTTGTTTTTTTTTACTAATGGTGTTTTTAATGTATTTATTTATTTCTTCTCCACAAAGCGTTATAAGTGCAAGCCGGCTGATTAGGGCACCTCGTTTAGCTTTGTTTCTTTGTACTATTTTTAGTGCCGGATGTTAGCCTACTTTGCATTGTTACCGTGTGGCCATCATGGACTGACGCTGCATTTGGCACCCTGCCTGCGGGCTGATGTGACCTTAACATCCTGTGCAATTAACCAGTGGTGTAAAGTAACTATAAGTACATTTACTCCATTTTGAGGTATTTTTTACTTCACTGGAGTACTTTTACTTCTACTCCACGACACCTCAGAGGCAAATATTGTACTTTTACTCCACTATAATTATTTGAAAACTAGTTACTTTGTAGATTTTGATTACAAAACATACATTATAACCAGATCAGCCCTATAGATTTCGGCCATTTGAAATTGCTATTTTCAAAAGATTGTTCTACATTTAAAAAAATGGGCCATTCTGCATAATGAGTACTTTCTACTTTTGGTTGGCCTACTTTAAGTACATTTTTTGATACCAATACTTGTGTAGCCTACTTTTACTCAAGTACATTTTTAATTCCGGACTTTTACTTGTAACAGTATTTCAACATTGCAGTATTGATACTTTTACTTAAGTACAAATTTTTAGTAGGCTACTTTTTCCACCACTGCAATTAACTCAGTCAGTCTCACCATGTTGGTGCAAGTAGTGCATGGGATCATAATGTCACCGCTACGTGTGAATGTTCTGAAATGCAGGGGTTAAAATTAGAAATGTAATCGTTTTCTTCTTCTTTTGTGAAGTCTGAATCCATGGGTCAAGTACATTTACTCAAGTACTGTAGGCCTACTCATTACTTAAGTACAATTTTGAGGTATTTTTTACTTTACTGGAGTATTTCCAATTTCAATACTTTTACTTCTACTCCACTACAATTATTTGATTATTATTTAGATTATTATTACAAAACATACATTAACCACTTCAGCCATTTTCTACATTGCAGTATTGATACTTTTACTTAAGTAAAAAATGTGAGTACTTTTTCCACCACTGATTATCACAAACTGCCATAAGCACTGCAAAAACAAAATGTTCCACCTCTGCCTTTTAAACAATGTTTTTTCACCCTTTCGTTGGAAAAACAAACAAACAAAAACTATAACCTACAAGCCACTGAAGTTGGGGGGTTTTGAATGGTCACCTTTTGACAAACTACTGTATGTATGGTTTCAAAGGAGAGCAGTTGAGAAAGTTTGTCTATATATGCCAAGTGGGGTTCAATCTGTTTTGGTACAAATTCAGAACATAGAAATGAGAAGAAGAGTTGTCTTGTCTGTTATCATGTCTCTAATTAGATAGTAGTAAAGAGGCTGGTTTTGCAGGGCATATGAGATTTCTTTATTTATTTTGTATTCATGCCTGGTCGCACAGCATACAGTGTGTGTGTGTGTGTGTGTGTGTGTGTGTGTGTGTGTGTGTGTGTGTGTGTGTGTGTGTGTGTGTGTGTGTGTGTGTGTGTGTGTGTGTGTGTGTGTGTGTTGATGGTCCATTGTGGAACCTTGGGCCGTCAACCTTTACTTTATAGAGTGCAGTCAGAAGACAGGCCTTGATAGCCACAGCGTTGATATACTGAATGTAATAGATAAGAACTTCAGAATTCTCCAGGCGCTCAACCGAGCGCTTGTTTGCATGCAGACTTAGATGTGGAGCGAATTGCCTTCGTGATATATCAGGTCGTATTGTTTTAATATCATTAATTTGCTGTTCTTTTATTCACATAGTATAGAGGGAATCTCCCTTGTTTGTCAATAAAGATGCCTTGCGCATGTAAAAGGTAATTTCTGTGTATGTCGTCTATAAACTGGACTTTAGGGTTTATTGAACCAAGAGTGACAGGTCTGTCACGGCACATCAGCTGGTGACCCCGACCGTGACCCTGTCCAGTCCAGACGACCGCTGGATCCATAAGATCCAAATAACAATTCGCCCATACACTATGTGCTACAATTCCTTGGGGCCCCAGGAAGGGTACACGCGGTGCTATATGTGAATTGTATTATACCAAATTTAGGTCAATTATTAAAGACAATGTGTAAATATGATTGCATACATGTGAAGTCACCACTGAACAGCAGATTGAATGACCTTTGTGTTTAATACTTAGGCTCTGTACTTCCTATACCCCATGATGTCCTGTTAGCGTGGCTGGGTGGACCGAGTTGATCCTCCCAGCAACTGTCTCTGTATATGTTTATGAGACCACCGGAGACACCCCGATTTTTTTTTTTTTTACACGGATGTTTAACTATCAGCTGTTACTATCAGTTATTTGTCTTTATTTATATATATATTCATGTCAAGGCCTCTAGAATAACCCACGATTCAACTTGGGTGTTCGAGCAATACATGGCTATATATATAAATATATGGATTTATTCTTGTTGTACCTCGAAATACCACTTTTTCACGCTTTGGTTTTCGGTGCGGGTGAATTTATCTAATATTAGTTTTACACTAGATGTAGGGGGTTTGTCTGTGTGCCTGCATGAATATATCCGTACAATTGTCATAATGTACAAATAGTTTACTGAGACACTACACTGTTTCTCTGTATTCTATGGTCCTATAGTTTACTGAGACACTACACTGTTTCTCTGTATTCTGTGGTCCTATAGTTTACTGAGACACTACACTGTTTCTCTGTATTCTGTGGTCCTATAGTTTACTGAGACACTACACTGTTTCTCTGTATTCTGTGGTCCTATAGTTTACTGAGACACTACACTGTTTCTCTGTGTTCTGTGGTCCTATAGGTTACTGATAGACCACACTGTCTCAGTGTACTTTATGATCCTATGGTTTACTGAGACACTACACTGTCTCTCTGTATTCTATGATCCAACAGTTTACTGAGACAATACAATAAGTGGCCTTTACTAGGATCTCTAAACCGCAAACCACGCCGGGTACATGGGAGAAGATAGCGTGTAGCCTAAGTTGTGTACGTTATGTGTCGTTATGTGTTATTATGTGAAAGCTGGGACTGCGGCTAAGAAAATACTACAGGTTATATTATGTGAAAGCTGGGACTGCGGCTAAGAAAATACTACAGGTTATATTATGTGAAAGCTGGGACTGCGGCTAAGAAAATACTACAGGTTATATTATGTGAAAGCTGGGACTGCGGCTAAGAAAATACTACAGGTTATATTATGTGAAAGCTGGGACTGCGGCTAAGAAAATACTACAGGTTATATTATGTGAAAGCTGGGACTGCGGCTAAGAAAATACTACAGGTTATATTATGTGAAAGCTGGGACTGCGGCTAAGAAAATACTACAGGTTATATTATGTGAAAGCTGGGACTGCGGCTAAGAAAATACTACAGGTTATATTATGTGAAAGCTGGGACTGCGGCTAAGAAAATACTACAGGTTATATTATGTGAAAGCTGGGACTGCGGCTAAGAAAATACTACAGGTTATATTATGTGAAAGCTGAGACTGCGGCTAAGAAAATACTACAGGTTATATTATGTTTAAGCTGAGACTGCCACTAAGGGGCGACCCCAAAACTACTACAGGTTACATGCACGTTATGTTTAGCTCCAGCATCCGAGCGAGGTGACGTGAACGGCTGGCTCTGCAGCCTAGGGTTGCCCCCTAATTAGTACTACAGTGTGTCATATGTGTCTTTATATGTATGTTATATGTACGTCATCCGAATGAATGAAGGCCTCTGTAAGTCCTGTCTGTTTGTTTGTTGTTGTTTTTTTAAGGAGCATCCACTAGTCTACACCTTAGTGGAGACTATTCTTCCTGAGGTCCAGGTTTGTGCTTAAGTACAGTCTTGAGGTATTGTTACTTTAAAAAGCCCTTACAGCTATCTGTATTTTTACATTTTACATTTTGCATACATCTCAGAGGCAGACAGTGTGCTTCTGCCCCTGCAAAACACCTTGAGAACGTTGGTAACTGTTTACTTAAGTGAGATAATTGCTGCAGAACCACTTCAGCCCTGCATACAGCTCAGCCATTTGGAAATTGCCGATCTACAAGCTCACAAGCTATTTCATCTCAAGCACTTCGTGCTTGTGGATCTGCTATTTTCAAAAGGAAACTTGTGCATGTTAAATCTAAGAAATTGTGAATGGGGACAGGCTGCCTATTAAACACTTCTCACGTTGGTGTCTCACTCCACTCCGATACCATTTTTTGTTTTTGGTACTTTGACCCAAGTACATGTCAGTGGATAGTGTAATCTGCTCCGTAAGCATTTTGTTTAGAGATTTTGTCCTGCTTAGGAATTTAAACAAGGAAGATAACCGCCTGCACGGGGTTCAGTGGTGGAAGCCAAGGTCACGAAGTACATTTACTCAAGTGTTCTACTTGAGTACATTTTGAGGGTCCCATTTTGTATCTCACTAGAGTAGTTCCAGTTTTCAATACTTTTACTTCTACTTAAGTGTACATTTCAGAAGCCGACATTGTACATTTACTCCAGTATGATTACTGGAAACCGTGGCTGTTTAGGCTAGCTCAATAGTGACTCATTGTGCAAGTAGATCTGTTATTTTTGTTAAAGTTATGAACAGTCTGAAATTAAGTGATTAAACCTGTAAATTAGAAAAATGGAGTCAGTTATTTAAAATAAATAAATAATAATAATAAGAGGAAAAAAAAAAAAAAAAAAAAAAAAAAAAAGAGAAGCGAGGTCAGAGGGCAAGTGGAGGAGGTTAGGGGGTAGGCTCCCCAATCCTTGTCCACAACAGGCGGCAGCGGGGTCGCAAGGCTCCCAGAGCACGTTAAAGACGTTATATAGTGCTGGGGAGAGACTGAAGGGCCCCCGTGTTCTGTCAAGGATGAATCAACATCCTAGCTGTGTTTTCCGTCTAGTCGGTGTGCCGACTGCCGCTCTCTCCTAGGGTTGGCAGCACATGGTGCGTGGATGACAGTCCACACCTAACCGGACGGGAGTGCGTGACTCACCGGTTACAGGCAAGGCGGGTGAAAACGGTTAATATTCTGGTTCCCGTAGCCAAGCGGGGCCAGGACAAGACCGTCGGTTTCCTGCCTGGGGCGCCAACCACGCCTACGGGTAAGGGATCGCTATCGACTGGGTCACCCGCCGGTCGGATCGCAAAAAGCATTAATTCCATGGCGTGCTCCCCGACAGGAGGCGGGTGTGGTCGCTGCGTTCGGCTCAATGTACAGTCAGGCCATCACAAGCTGAAAGCGACCGCCGGAGTGCTACAGTTACTAAGCGAGTGATGCTCCTGTGATCGGTGGGCTTTGAAAAGAAGACGCCGGGAAGCAGGAGACTTGAACTCTCTATCCAGGGTGACCTGGGTGTAGCCCTCAAGTGGAAAGGGGTCTAGCCTGGGACTGCGCCCCGGTGGGGAGGTTCGAAAGACTTAAGTGTGCATACAGAGAGCAAAGACCCCCCACCATATATTTTTTTTTAGATAAAGGAGGGACACTACACATTTAATTTGAGTAGTACCAATATCACTCTCAGCCAGACAGGAACATACCATTGTTTCATGGGGTACATCTATGCTGCCCAAGGCCACTGAACGACCCCAGATTACATATTAATTTTGATTTTGATTTTGATAGTAATGTTGGGGGACATAATCTGATCGTAGCGATCTCCCTGGCAAAGACCGTCGGTTTCCTGCCTGGGGCGCCAACCACGCCTACGGGTAAGGGATCGCTATCGACTGGGTCACCCGCCGGTCGGATCGCAAAAAGCATTAATTCCATGGCGTGCTCCCCGACAGGAGGCGGGTGTGGTCGCTGCGTTCGGCTCAATGTACAGTCAGGCCATCACAAGCTGAAAGCGACCGCCGGAGTGCTACAGTTACTAAGCGAGTGATGCTCCTGTGATCGGTGGGCTTTGAAAAGAAGACGCCGGGAAGCAGGAGACTTGAACTCTCTATCCAGGGTGACCTGGGTGTAGCCCTCAAGTGGAAAGGGGTCTAGCCTGGGACTGCGCCCCGGTGGGGAGGTTCGAAAGACTTAAGTGTGCATACAGAGAGCAAAGACCCCCCACCATATATTTTTTTTTAGATAAAGGAGGGACACTACACATTTAATTTGAGTAGTACCAATATCACTCTCAGCCAGACAGGAACATACCATTGTTTCATGGGGTACATCTATGCTGCCCAAGGCCACTGAACGACCCCAGATTACATATTAATTTTGATTTTGATTTTGATAGTAATGTTGGGGGACATAATCTGATCGTAGCGATCTCCCTGGCAGCTTTAGGCACATTAAATATAGGCTGTCTTGCCCTTCGCAAATGGCAAGCGATAAGAGAGCAGTGACAGAGTGATCCCAATACACACCACAGAAACATTATATTGCCACCTGGGCCCCCATGCTGAACTTGACGAAGAACACCCCTGCACGATATCTACGCCCCGACTTTCGACCTCAAGGAGGGTACGGATCTGACTGGCGCTTGGGGGTTGGGGCCCCTGTGTATAATACGGGGGGCTCCGGTCTCAGGCCCCAGGAGGGTACGGACCCGGGGGGCTCGGGAGTGGGACCTCCGCCTCTTAGCTCATTCAGTGCCAAGTACATTCGTTAATGGCACTGGATGGGTTGGGGGGGGGGGCTAGTCTTGGGCTCTGTCGGAACCTCCTCCTCCGGGCTCGGAAAAGTGACCACCTCAACCAGAGGAATTGGAGAAGAAACCAAAAATGCACACAGAGAACAAGATAAATAATTTTTTTTATATATATATATATATATATACACATGTTAGAATAGTTGCTTGTAAAGGAAAACTCAGTGGGAATGCCCCACTGA
Source organism: Gymnoscopelus braueri (assembly GCF_963280865.1). Classification (NCBI taxonomy): domain Eukaryota; kingdom Metazoa; phylum Chordata; class Actinopteri; order Myctophiformes; family Myctophidae; genus Gymnoscopelus; species Gymnoscopelus braueri. Next base: position 22,309,329 of record NC_137615.1, read on the forward strand.
GGGACCCTAAGTCTAGCAATGCGATATGGAATCAAATGATGTAATTGTCCCCAATAAGAGCTCATGTCCAGATGGTAGGTTTGGGACTGCCCCAGCCTAGTTCAGAGTTTCCCCTTCAAAGAAAAGGGTTTTCCTCGGCTCACATGACTCAAAAAGAGAAAAATGGGACCTGATTTTTTAAACATGCAATATGTTATGCTGGATGATAATTGCTATAAAGTACTGTTTAGATTTTAATCTTGTGTTGTTGTGGGTACTAAATTCGTACCCAAGGAGGGCTTGATGGTCCATTGTGGAACCTTGGGCCGTCAACCTTTACTTTATAGAGTGCAGTCAGAAGACAGGCCTTGATAGCCACAGCGTTGATATACTGAATGTAATAGATAAGAACTTCAGAATTCTCCAGGCGCTCAACCGAGCGCTTGTTTGCATGCAGACTTAGATGTGGAGCGAATTGCCTTCGTGATATATCAGGTCGTATTGTTTTAATATCATTAATTTGCTGTTCTTTTATTCACATAGTATAGAGGGAATCTCCCTTGTTTGTCAATAAAGATGCCTTGCGCATGTAAAAGGTAATTTCTGTGTATGTCGTCTATAAACTGGACTTTAGGGTTTATTGAACCAAGAGTGACAGGTCTGTCACGGCACATCAGCGTACAGTATATATATACAGTATATACACACACACAGGCACCTCTCTTGTTTACCCATAGAATGATGAAATTTGTTGAAATGAATATGTTAAAAACAATCCATTTATTTTTGAGTTTTTCTGAGTAGGGCATTAGAATATATATCTTTGTGTTATCATGCACCACTGTCTGTGAAGGCAAGATACCAGACTCTAATCTCCTCACATCAGCATAAACAAGGCACTGCTTTGACTGTCTTTGTATCCTCATTCCTCACAGTCTGTCTGACCTTTTAGTGTGTGTGTGTGTGTGTGTGTGTGTGTGTGTGTGTGTGTGTGTGTGTGTGTGTGTGTGTGTGTGTGTGTGTGTGTGTGTGTGTGTGTGTGTGTGTGTGTGTGTGTGTGTGTGTGTGTGTGTGTGTGTGTGTGCGTGTGTGTGTGATATCACAGATTATTAGAGTTTGTTCTCAGATATATGAACGGAGGACCCAATCAAAAATAAAAGTTACTCTTATGTACCTGTACACAAGACGTAACAATAAAGACCACCTTGGACCTTGAGTGCTTTTGATCACACAAAAAGGCTTGGCCTACCGTACTTGAAATCTTATTGAGTGGATGTTCCTTTAAATGGATTGACTCATTTCAATAAATGTCATCATTCTATGAGTAACCGATAAAGTTGTGGTCTGCAATTAGTTAGGAATATAATTATACCAAATTATGTACAATATGCAGTTCTGTCTGTCACTCTGCTTTCACACATGCACTGTCTGCAACTATGAACATATCTAGACATTACCCGTAGGGTCTGTCTGTCTCTGTCTCGCTCTGTTTGTCTCTGTCTGTCTGTCTGTCTGTCTGTCTGTCTGTCTGTCTGTCTGTCTGTCTGTCTGTCTGTCTGTCTGTCTGTCTGTCTGTCTGTCTGTCTGTCTGTCTGTCTGTCTGTCTGTCTGTCTGTCTGTCTGTCTGTCTGTCTGTCTGTCTGTCTGTCTGTCTGTCTGTCTGTCTGTCTGTCTGTCTGTCTGTCTTTCTCTCGCCCCCTTAACTATCTGGCTTCTAAATGAGATAAGCAGTTAGACTGTGGTTTGGCAGTCAGCAGTGATCAGTCACATCATCCAAGTTAAGTTTTCTTGCTGATGGCAGCAACAAAATGCAAATGTGATATTATTCCTATATGAACTCTTATTCGCTACAACTCAGATGAAGTGAAACCCACAGTTCATTTAATCTCAGAGGCTAGACCACCATAGAACAGAAATGAAACAAACACAGGCAGGAATTTCCTGTTTATTTGTTAGTTGAAGTTATAAAACTTTCCAGTTAATGGAATGTTTTTATCTCCAACATATGTCAAAAAAAAAAAAATCCCAGACAGCATTTAGCTCATCCCATTCTAGATTTGTGTAGTGTGAAAGAACAAAACTAGAGTCTAAAAGCCCCGCTAGCAGCCCCTAGAGGCTGTGCTGCTCTTTACACCCAACTGGAAATTTGGCAGAAGAGTGGTAGGCTAGACTTTAGCGTCTAGGAAGGCATGATGAGTCACAACTGTCATATCTTTTTCAACCTGCACTGTAAAATCCCAAAGAACTCAGATATCAGAGAGGTTGATTGGCAAGAAAATGTATTTCCCTCACTTAGCTGAGACTTCTCCATGTCATCAATTGGGGTTTCCGTAATCAAGTGGTGCTGATTGAGTCCAAATTAAAATTCTCACACCAACTTGGACCCAGCTTCAGTTAGTCAAATCCCATGGTCCTTGCTACCAGTCATCCAAACCCTGTTCTTCACCCATCCCCTCACTGTACACACCCAACACCCACTCCCAGCCGGGAAACCTGGCCCAGAAGCTGACCTGATTATGAGGTGGAGGTTCTGGGAAGATCAGCCTCTCTTGGCTCAATTGCTGGTTGTTCTTGGCTGGAAGTTTAAGCTTCTCTTTTCAGCAGGAAACAGCCTTTAGTCTGAAAAGGGGTGACAGGGCATAGAAGAGAGAGAGTAAGGGTGGATGATATCACGGCAGGGGAGATGTTGTGCCTTAAATTTCACAGGCCTAATGGTTTAAAGGTGATCTGGAATCATCCACTCGATCTGATTTCTCTAGAGTTGGTCCATATCAAACACCAAGCCATATCTCCTCCTGGCTACAGTTAACAAGGATGACAAGGATACATGTACAAAAATGAGTTTAAATTGAATACTGTTTCAAAGACAGTTTCATTGCCAGCTCTAAATTTCACAAAATAATAAAAATATTATTATGTCGGACTGAAACTTTATGAAATATACTGTATACAGTATATTGAAAAGGGAATTCACCTCTTCACCCGATTGCTAATTCTGACTAATTCGCCATTCTGTAACCACAGAAAAGTGACTTAAATTCTTACTGTGACAATTGACAAAAGATAAAATGACACCATCATGTTATGGTTAAAGTTATTTACAGCTCGTTGTAAAACGGCTGTGTGTCTTGAGCAAGTATACCGTGCCCATCATCAGCATTATGTAACAGTGTGTGTGAGAAGCATAATTGAATACTAAGAAAAAGTCAATATGGAAATTTGTCCCTTTATTTCAGTGGAAAAAAGAATCTTGTATTTACAAAGAGATTATGGAACAGTGGTTCCCAAACAATGGGTCGGGACCCATTGTTTGGGTCACACAACCATTTTTATGGGTTGTGGGTAAATATCCCTCCAGTCCATTTTGTTATGTTTTTAAAAAGTTTGGGAAACACTGATGTAGAACATGTCTGACAAGATCTTTTTTATTCTATATTTGTAACATTTTAGACAGACGACAATGTGAGAGGTAACTGAATTGCAACATAAAAGCATTCAAAAAAGCGGAAGCATTCTGATTCATCTGATGGATTTAGTCTCCTCACTATATTGATACAACAAATTGATACTCTGCAGAAATAGTCCTTTCCAAGCAGTTTTTAATAAGAGGCATCATCAAATGTAAAAACTGGTGTAGGTGACTATTGTCTCCGCCAGGCCAAAGGCATGGCCGAGACTATGTTTTCAACCCCGTCCATCCGTGTGTCAGTGTGTGTGTGTGTGTGTGTGTGTGTGTGTGTGTGTGTGTGTGTGTGTGTGTGTGTGTGTGTGTGTGTGTGTGTGTGTGTGTGTGTGTGTGTGTGTGTGTGTGTCCATCTGTGAGCAGGTAATCTCTGGCACTGTTGGACCGATCACCATGAAACTGTGCACACATACTCATTGGAGGCCAAGTAAAGGCCTCTGCCCCAAATCTCTCACATCGGCCTGTTATAGCGCCACCAGGCGGACGATTTTTGCAAAACAACTTTTTTGATATTATTCCTACAGATTTTGTCCAAACATCACGCAAATCGGTACACATTACCTCTATAATCATGTGATCAAATATTCCATCCTGTTTGGCCAAGATTGACGTCTAATGTTTGCCCGTTTTGTACAAAATGCTTCAAATCATGAACTCAGCCTTTGATTGCCCTGAAACTTTGCATGCACATTCCCCTTTCTCTCCTAATTGGATAAAATTGGTATCCTGACTTGAACATGTATTTTCTGATTACTAAAGAGCTGTAGAGATGAGGAGACCCCTGAACAAATTACTTACTATTGGAATATAAAACTATCTAACAATTATTTTAACAAAAACTGCCACTTGCACCTAGCCTGGTAAACCCTCCCTCCGGAAATCTCAATTCCATTTCATTTCAGGAGTGAGTCTGGCCTGATCCGCCTGTCTGCAATATTGGCTGTGCTGGAGTTGGGCGGGAGTAATACCGTTGACTGACAACCCCTTCAGCCAATGATAATTTTTCCCCTTCAGCCAATCAGCAGTTCACCAGTCTTAATGTGACGCGACGGGACTTTTGAGACAGCCATACCCAAAATGGGTTGCCTTTTTCGGGTACAATGGTGTCACTGCCCGCCCCTACCGGTTCTCTAATTATTATTTTTTAAATAGGCTTTGTCATGATTAATTGACCACATATATGAAGTTAAACAACTAAATTCTATCCAAACGATATCTTATAAGTAAATTCCGTGCCTCAAAATAGAAGTTAGAGAGCTTTTTGAAGTAAAAAAATAGCGGAGAATTGGCCGCACAAGAAAAAGATGGCTGCCGTTCGTGTTTTGGGCTCACTCGAACTCGCCACCTGATTGGCCAACGTAAGCTGTCAATCACAGAACAATGAGCGACGACGCTGATAGGCGCGGCCGTTTGGCATACACAGCCAATATTGCAGAGAGGCGGTTCATGCCAGACTCACTCCAGGAATCAAATAGAAATGAGATTTCCGGAGGGAGGGTTTACCAGGCTAACTTGCACCACCTTTAAGCCATATAATAGAGACACTTTCTGTCAGTTACTTTTTGAGATGGGATTTAAAGTACCCCACACACGCACGCACACGCACACGCACACACCCACACCCACACCCACACCCACACACGCACGCACGCACGCACGCACGCACGCACGCACGCACGCACACACACACACACACACACACACACACACACACACACACACACACACACACACACACACACACACAGTGCATCCCTGGCAGGCAAAAAGTTGTTCTTCTAACTTGAACCTTTATGGCATCACAATTAGTGGACAGTAAACAGGCCTAACAACAGGGTGCTACAGGGAGATGGGTGGCTATGTAGCACAGCAGGGCGGTGATTATATTTGATTACACTGTACAAACCACTGGCAATGTGGGCTCTCGAGTGATTTATACTTAGTTGTTGTGCACCGAAAATAACCAGTCTACAAGATCACAATGTGTCATGCTGCAACATGTTGTGGGCTTGTATATCGGCAATTTTCGTTGTGCAACAGCAGTGTAAGCACTAAGTATAAATCAGGAATACGGTTTTGCTGAACCGCACAACCATTGTGTTTTGTTACTACATACATCTACAGACTAGTTGCCCTCGAGCTTGACACTGCATGGTTCTCGAGAACCCAACCACAGATGTTGAGTGAAAGAAGAGGGCTACATTGATTGTCTGTTCAAGATTACAGGGAGCTTATAGTGCTTAGAGGACACTCCATTTTCTCACCGTCTATAAAAACATCAAGGATGCAGTTTATTAACTACATAAACCCTGGCGTCCCTGTTTTGGGCATGTGCCGACATTTTTCTAAATGTTTCATTCAACAAAAAAATTTAATCTTGTGAACCGAATCCAGAACCCGGCGTCATGCTGCATCAGAGCCCTACACGCACCTTAACCAATCAGCTATCGGCACCCACTAGGCCTGTCCCTGACTAAGGATTTGTTTAGTCGAATCTAATTGGCGACTAATTGCCAAAAGTCGACTGGCAGTCGACTAAAAAAAAAAAGAAAAAAAAAAAAAATATTTATTTATCTTTTAGGGCCAAAATACATTTTATTTCAAAGGGCCAAGTCTACACAGTTTGTTTTGTCTCTCCAGCAGAGTTTCTAGTGTCTCTATCTCTCTCTGGAAGAGGTTGCACATGAACTCTGCAGCCGCACTGAGGCGCTCCAACACAAACAATACCAATACAAAGACGAGGAATAAGAAGAATAAAGTGGAAGTTACGTGTGGTTGCAGGTGTAGACTTGGCCAAAAAACAATTTAAAACATTTTTGGCCATTAAAAAAAATAAAAAATAAAAAAATCCGACTAGATTCGACTAAGAGACACGCAGTCGACTCGGACCCCCCGCGACTAACCAGTCGACTAGTCGACTTAGTCGAGGTCAGGCCTAGCACCCACAAATTGATATAATTATTATTATTATTTTCCAAAATAGTGCAAATAGCAGATCTACAAGCTCAAAACGTGTCGCATTGTGACCCAGTTGTATATAGGGTGAGCAGACAACGTGGGAGATTAGTTCCACTGTATGAGTTTACTAAAGCAGTGGTTCTCAACGTGGGGTCCAGGGACCCCCAGGGGTCCTTCAGGGGGTTCCAGGGTGTCCCCAGCTAAATTATTTAATACAGTATAAAATCTGTTTAGCCACTTTAACCCTATATACCCTATATTGGCTATTTGGAAATAGCTGATCTACAAGCTCATAACGCGTCAAATTGTGACACATTGCATGCTTGTAAATCTGCTATTTTCAAACAATCTGGAAAATGTTGGAAAAAAATGTGGAATCTCTTTGATACATTTTAGCATTATGGAGGTCTCTGTCACAAACTCTTTTCCTTGGCATGAAAAGAGTTTGAGAATCACTGTACCAAAGTATCCCCATACTCAGTGGTCCTGTTTTCAACTAAATACACAGTGATATTTCCCACCTTCCCCACTTCCTGGCCCCTTGCAGGAGCCCGTGGAGTTGGAATGCTGAGGGTCTCACTTTCTCTCTTCTAGATCCCAGATCTGTTTGTTTTGGGGCTTTTCGTTTTTGCACTTCTAACAGCACCACAATTTTAGAGCCACAGCTGCTCCCTCCATATAGTCTTTCTTCATTGCGCTCTCTCTCTCTCTCTCTCTCTCTCTCTCTCTCTCTCTCTCTCTCTCTCTCTCTCTCTCTCTCTCTCACGCACGCACGCACGCACACACACACACACACACACACACACACACACACACACACACACACACACACACACACACACACACACACACACACACACACACACACACACACACTTTCTCCCAGTCCCTCTCCCTCCCTCCTTCCCCCTCTCTTTCTATTTCTATTTGCTGCTGAATTTTTCTTGCAGACGCACACAAACACTCGTTACCACATTTACACTCCAAAGCTGTGTTTTCACTACAGTGCCAGAACTTTTCCAGCAAAAACATTTGCCACGATGACCGTTAGAAACGCTCTCTCACTCGACGCTCTCTCTTTCTCGCTGTCAACGTCATCATGCTATGCCAGTACTTTGATTTCTAGCGTTTTCACTACAGGGAAATTTTAATTCCGCCAGTACATTCCGGAAAAATTACTATACGAAGCTTGCCGTAAAATTCCGAACACCAAAACTTCCACCACACAAGAACAGTGCCCGTTTTGAGATGAATTTCAAAATTTCCACTATACCTGCACTGTAGACTGCTTAGTTTTTAACTTCTGCATTGTCCAGGGCCTTAAAGCAGGTTAAAAAAAGAAGAGAAAAGAAAAGAAAAGAAAAGAAAAGAAAAAGAAAACGGGTGATGAGAGAAAACCACACAGTTTTTGGGAAGTGTTGGTTTTTGTTCCCGACATTCCAGTCACTCTTTTCAGCCATTTTTTCCCCATGTTTTTACGTTCAAACCTTTTGTGTGTGTGTGTGTGTGTGCGTGTGCGTGTGTGTGTGTGCGTGCGCGCGTGTGTGCGTGCGTGCGTGCGTGCGTGCGTGCGTGTGTGCGTCTTTGCTCACTCATCATTTTGTTAGTGTTATATTTATTTTGGAAAATAAAAGTGCACTGTGTATGTGGCATGGCTCTATGACTAAAACCATGCAGGCCACTATTGTTCAAACTACTGCATTTTGATATAATGCCTGCCAATGAGGCCTCAGCTGCCTCCAGCTGCAGAATGAAAAGGGGTAATCAGGGGCTGTTAAAATATTTAGCTATATCACACAAAGCCCTTTCTCACCAGAGACTCACTAAAAAGTTCTCATAAATTAAGTTCCTTTACAGTATTGGTCCCTCAAAACCTCCAACCACTGCTCTATCCACCGGCAAACCCTGTTCAGATTTAGACTACGAGCTCCACAGGAGGAGAGGCCATTCCAGGTCAAACGTCTGGAATAGTGCAAATACCTTAGACTTGGTTGCATGTTAAAAATATTCTATTGTGATTTCCAAACCTGGATTGATTACCGCATAAACAAACATGTGTAACCACTTTTCACATCGCACTACATAATATCCCTCCTATAAACACCTATAACACGTTTGGATGGGCCGATGGCGTTTATTCGTCACAGGTGGTCAAAATGCTGCAATGTTTATAATGTAACTTGACACACCATGTTATAGATTATGTCAGAGAAACAAAATAAGTTGTGGTGTGTTATCACAGGAACGTCAAACTGAAAAGCCAGCTCTAACCCAGGGCTAAATCTATTAAATTGATTGTTCTCCTGGCATTTTCCCTCCTGACACCAGAAGCTAATGTGGAACACTTTGAACAGCTTTATTGACTGATGCCATTGTTCCTCTCTGCCTGCACAGGGCCGCTGGACTCTGATGTGTTTTCTTTCTTCCACGAGGGGGCCCGGGGCTGCCTGGGGGTGCGGGATCACTCCGTCGACGTGATGGCCTCTTGCAGCGATGACGGCCAGCTCTGGAAATGGGTGAGCCGGGGTCGCCTCTTCAACCTGGGCTCCTCGCTGTGCCTGGGCCTGACCACGGAGAGCGACGGCTCCCCAGGGGAGGGGAAGTCTCCACTGGGCATGTATACCTGTGACCACCACCCCCCCGGAGTGCGCTGGACCTGGTACTGCGGCCAGGTGCTTGAGAACCTGAACAACTACATGCCCGTTCCTTCGCCGACAGCGAATGCCTCCGCGGCCTCTCCGGCTGTCGCAGAGCACAAGTGGCGGCTGAACAGGGAAGACCAGGACCTCTGCAGTGAAGCATACCGTGGTACGTATGTTATTGTATGCTGCTGACCGTATTCGCATGGCCCCCCCTCTGTTTCCCACCCCTTAAGCATGACGTAAGAGCAAAATAGCCACCATGTGAATATGGTCAATAGTAAAGTTAATTTGCAGGTATTTCTACAGTGATGTGTTCTACCGTGGTACGGTGTATACGCCGTATACAGTGCAGATTTTTTTGGGGGAAAGCGTATACAGTCTAATAACCATTTCATCCATTGAAAACGCGATAGTGTATCGCGCATGTCGCGCAGGGAATAATTATCGTATACCCTCCGAAAAAAACTAGATCACACCACTGTATTTCTACATCATCAAGACTCAATAGTATTTTGTGTAGGTTGATAATGAAGAAACTGTGAATCCTTATCGAGGCCTTGGAGAATAAACACCTCAGAGACCAAACTGACAGAGTTCCGAGTGAACAGGATTAATACTCTCAATAATGAGGCTGTCTAAGCATACGTGCTGTTTTCTGGCTTTTGTTAATCATCTAAGCACGTATGTTACTACTCAGAATGAATAGCCAAAGAGTTTACAGAACCACGTAGTTTATACAGGGTAAAATAGTAAGGTACACTAGTACCAATAGACCCGACATCTAGCTGGCACGTCAGGAATTCTATCAGTGTTTGTAAACTAGAATAGACTTTTCTCTTATGTACATGACATCGCCACTAGTTCTCAATCTGACAAAGCTGTATCTTCTGACATAAGGTAATGTCACCAAGCCAATGAAGAAGCCCTGTTGAAGACCTGCGGTGCCTCAGTACCTTTTTCCCTACATTCTGCCTCACCACAAGCAAAACTTCTGGATTTTTTTGCTTCTATGTACATTGTTTCACTGAATAGCACCTGTTTGCAAACGGCACTGCGACTGAACCCAGCCAGCGCTTCCGTCTTCTGTTTTAAACCTGTTTCTTTTCATCATATGATCCAGGCTCTCTATTTTCAGCTGTGTTCTGCTGTGGCTCTGAGTGAGGTCTCCTGCGAGGCAGGTGGTGTTTTTGTTGCGCATGCCACAGCTGTACAGTATGTGTTCAGATGAATGCAGCAAATTGTTATCCCCAGGGCATTTTTGAGGACAATTGGCTGCCTGCCAGGCAGACAGCTAAGGGCAAACATTGAAACATTATCAGTGTTTGTAAACTGATGTAAGAATATATATATATATGCGTGTACACACACACACACACACACACACACACACACACACACACACACACACACACACACACACACACACACACACACACACACACACACACACACACACACACACACACACACACACACACACACACACACACACACACACACACACACACACACACACACACACACACATACTGTAGAGTATATATGCCTCGTGTCCAATGTCAGCATCACTGCTACTCCTAGTCACTCAGCAGCATGAGTCTTTAGTTCACAGGCTCCCCCTGACTACAATTAAAACCAGATCTGCTTTTAACTTAAGACCAGACAATCTCCCTCTACTTTCTTCTTTATCCTCTCTCCTAAGTTTAGTTCTTTTACTTATTTCTTTTGTGGCAGGGGAATGGGTATGATGACATTTTTAACTTTGAAGTGCCAATCCTCGCAACTTTCTTCGCGAAGTAAACACAGTTGGAGCAGAATACCTCTGACATTAGTCAGCCTAGAGGCTGTGGAGCAGCTTAACTGCAGCCAGCCTGTGGCGGAGTTAGAAGTCAAAGAGGATATTTTATAACCCTTTCCCCTGCGTTTAACACATCTGCCCTACTTTCCATAGGGCCTTAGTAGTGGAGGTACTCTGTGTGTTTTGGTAACATTACAAACCCTCTTCCAGTCACTCTCTGTCTCTCAGTCTCTGCCCCTGTGTCATGCCTCTCCTCACACCCTATGGTACCAGTGGAATGCAGAGGGTGTGGTGGCAACCTCTGGGCATTTTGTGAAATTATAGCAATCCAATATAGTTCATTAGTTCATTTTTGTTTTTGACTTTTGCCTGTTCCCAATTTTTATGTCTTGGATTTTGTTTTCATATGTTTATATCTGCCACATCTGTGGTTTCATAGCTAGGATGGAAGTTGCTTTCTTAAGCGATTTTTGTATTTACTTTTACTCGTTGCTCATGCCTTACTTTATGAAAATATCCCCTGCTGACAAAAGCCCACACATTGATTTGCTTCCTATTTTAACCGTAACATCATCCTCTGTTTTTCACTGTGTTTGATTATACAAGCCATTGAGTCAACAGAAGTCAACATGAAGTTTTTCAGTTCATTAAAGTTCAGTCTGATAACTCAGTGGTTCTCAACGTTTTCTGGATCAGGACCCACTTGAAAATCTCGAAAGTGTTCACGCCCGGCCCACCCATCTGACCACTTAACACTAAGTGTTTTACATAATTTTGTTATATTATCATTCAAATCTTAATGTTTTGCCAATTATTTGGGGGCCCACTCGCGGCATCCTCACTGCCCGCCACTGTGTTAACTGGAAGCTAGTAGGCCTCATTGCTGCTGCATTATGGGAATTGAAGTTTCTTATGTGCCCTCTCCCCAGACATCTACACAATCCAGGGGAACTCTCACGGCCGGCCCTGCTACCTGCCCTTCTTGTATGATAACCAGTGGTTCCACAGTTGCACTAGTATTGGTCGAGAGGACGGCCACCTCTGGTGTGCCACCACCTACAACTATGGCAAGGACGAGCGCTGGGGCTTCTGTCCAGTTAAGAGTGAGTCGTCGCTTTACATGCCAATATCTGTCTGTCCTATAGGGCTGTTAACCATTGATTATTTTCTTAGCGATTATTCTATTGATTACTTTTTCGATTCATTGAAAAATCGAGAAGCACATTTTTTTAAACGAATCAATAACCCAATAACTATTGCCCTATTTTAGCGAAAATGGCCGATCTACAGGCTCACAACGTGTCACATTGCGACGCACTGTGAGCTTGTAGATCTGCGATTTTCCATATTAGTGAAAGTTTTTTATTTATTTTACATTTATTTTCACATGCCCAAAATAGGGATGGATTATTTTATTAAATTAACGATTATCGATTAAATCAATTAGTTTGATCAACTGTTAGACGCTTAGTCTGTCCACTTGCCCGCACAGTGCCATCTCTCTGCTTGAGACAGGTTGAAAGAGTCACTGCCACTAGTCTTCGCACTCACTGTTGTTATGATCACTGCCTCTGACCTCCAGCCAATGACTGCGAGACATTCTGGGACACTGACCCGCTGACAGACAGCTGTTACCAGTTCAATTTCCAGGCGACGCTGTCCTGGAGCGAGGCTCGCCTCAGCTGCCAACAGCAGGGTTCTGACCTGCTGAGCATCACCAAGCTTCATGAGCAGACATACATCAATGGTACGGTATACACAAATGCACACGCACGCACACGCACACGCACACGCACACGCACACGCACACGCACACACACACACACACACACACACACACACACACACACACACACACACACACACACACACACACACAGCTTCTTTTACATGAGGCCGCATGGAAATGAACCAGCTGGAACTGAGTGTGCATTCTACAGTACTAATATATCAGATGGATATATTGTGTGTATGTGATGTTGCTGACCTCCTCGGGACCACACATAGTCAGTAGGAAAATGGTGGGAAAACCTAACCCTAACACCCTGAAGCCTGATTTATACTTTGTCGTACGATAGTGTCCTGCACCAAAATAGCTGATCTACAAGCTCTACAACGTGTCGTGATGAACTTATAGATAGAGCTTGTATTTTTGGCGTGGGACACCAACACAGAGACCGCTTTTTTATTTTATTTTATAAATTAGTCGTAACCTTTGCACTCCGTCCCCCTCAACATACAGTCATAAACATTGTATCCCTGGCAAAAATCTTGGCTTTTTTTTCCCTCCTTCCTATTTGATATTCACAATGTCTAAATCACCCAAAACCATAATACAAGGTGAACTTTATGAGATTCTCCACCTTTATTCCAGCCTCAGGATTTTTTGCTCTTGTGATAATTTGGAGGATATGAGGCAGGTTTTTCCGTTCTGTTTTAGGTTTACTGATTGGTTACAGTGCTGCTCTGTGGATTGTTTTAGGTTTACTGACTGGTTACAGTGCTGCTCTGTGGATTGTTTTAGGTTTACTGACTGGTTACAGTGCTGCTCTGTGGATTGGTTTGAATGACCTGGACATCAATGGGGGCTGGCAGTGGGCTGACTCCTCACCACTCAAGTACCTCAACTGGGAGACTGGTGAGACTATTAGCCCACAATAACACAACCTGTTCTATGTTCAATAAACATTATGAAATTGCATATTATGATCTTTTTAAAACCCCTGGAATGTTGACTGAGCATGTTTACTTGCTCTTATTTTCTTTAGAGACCGTAACCCATCCCACCCATCTATGTCATTTTAGATTTTAGCTACATATATAGCACATTGGTTTGTCTATTCAAAAATAGCAGATGTACAAGCTCATAGCACGTCACTTCTATGAGCTTGTATATCTGCTATTTTAGAAAAATCCTGAAAATGTGTGCAAATTGTTGAATACATTTTTAACTAAAATCTTCCTGGAACAAAAATATTTTGAGATAGGGGTCTGTGGCCAAATACATATAATTTTGGGGTCCTTGACATGAAAGAGTTTGAGAACCACTGATTATAGCAACCTACGTTTTTCAGAAAACGGTTAGGATTTATAAGACATTTTTAGAATCGGCCTCAGGTTTTAATGGGTTAAAAAATTCATTCAGTTCCACCCTCTCACACTTTGTCGCTGCAGAGTACAACCGCAGCCTTCAACTACTGACTGAGAAAATCTGAACAATGATATGTGTCAAGCTCCTTGGCAGTCCGAATGCTTTGAACAATCTTGTCTGACTGTTGACTCCATCCCAGACCAGCCGAACCATGCAGAAGAGGAGAACTGTGCTGTGATCAGAACTGAGTCATCAGGCCGCTGGCAAAACCGTGACTGCGATGTAGCTTTGCCTTACGTTTGTAAGAAGAGGCCCAATGCCACTCTGGACCCATTCACCACAGGTCAGTCTGTAGGCTGTCACACTGGTCTATTTAAACCATCCATCTTAACATCATTATCTATTAACCCACAGGTTTTCAAAGTGGGCCCGGAGGCCAATTATAAAGGAAAGGAAAAAGTGAAAGGAAGAGAAAAAGAAAAGAGAAAAAATATATATACGTGTATATAGAAAATATAATTTGAATTCAAATTAATTTCATACGACTATTCTACCAGTTTAACCACTTAAGCTGGTGTACCTACAGTATATTGGGGCATGTCATTATTGTCACATAATGTTAGAGGCTGTGTCCACAAAAAGTGCTTTTTGAGCGGAGGTGCGCTGTGGATATCATGTCCATAGTGCTCGCACGTAGCGCCCGCAACATTCAAACTTATCAACCGCTGCTGTGCTTGAACATCCTGTCATCTGCATTTATAGCACAAATAGCTTAGCTGAACCAATGTAAACATGGTCTTCTCATGGTTGTGGTAACGATTTAACGCTGAGTCGTGAATTACCGGGTCGTCAGACACAATCGGGAGGGTCAAATTACCGGCGCTCCTCTCCAAATATGTAACTATTGTCTGCTTGAAGCTCCTGAAATGCTAGAAATGCATGGCAGACAGGCGCTGTCAGCTAAAAAAAATGCTTTCTGTGGACACAGCCCCTGACCCGTTGTCAGCTTGTACATCAGCTATTTTAGATATTTTCACTTTTTTCTTTTTTAAGCCCTTTCACAACAGGGCGGCCGCAGCCAGAGAGACTATGGCTATTTTGGGGTGCTTGGCATGGCAAAGTTTGGATACCCCTGTATTAACCTATCAGATGGTTTTTTATTATCACAATTAACGTTGTATAACATTTGCAGTTACATGACCTTTTCAGCTATTGATAAGGGAGATATTCATAAAGTATTAAAACATTATTATTGCGTTAGCAATTCATGTGGAATGAAGACATTGTAAATTTGTACATGCATTTTGCATATTACCTAGAGGTTATATGGTTTATCTTTGTGCTTCACAGACTCATGGGCAGACAATGACAAGTATGAATGTGACGTGGGGTGGCAGGCCTTCCAGGCAGGTTGCTACAAGCTGACCTCAGACAAGATAGATTGGGACACATCTCAAAAGACCTGCCAAAAGATGGAGGCCAACCTGGTCAGCATTCACACCCTGCCTGAGCTAGAGTTCATCATACGGAACCTGAAGAAAGGTGATTTGTTGGTGCATTTTCTTTTCAAATCTTATTGGTCTTTAACACTTGTCAGTCTTGTGATGATGTACTTCTTTCATGTGGTTAGGATCTTGATCGTGTGCCTGTAATGATATTGGTTCTAAGATCTCTCTCTCTCTCTCTCTCTCTCTCTCTCTCTCTCTCTCTCTCTCTCTCTCTCTCTCTCTCTCTCTCTCTCTCTCTCTCTCTTGTATTCAGAGCACTGCGACAATTTTCTCTAATTGTTATCTTAACTCTTATCCATTCATGTCTTCTTTCAGACATCGAGGAGCTGTGGATAGGGCTCCACGACACTGATATGCAAATGGACTTCCAATGGACCGACCACACGCCCGTCATCTTCACATTATGGCACCCCTTTGAGCCCAATAACTTCCGCCACACTCAGGAGGACTGCGTCACCATCTGGGGACCTGTGAGTGACCTCTGAACCCTGACGGTGACCCTCCTCGTCTCACAGCAACAGACCCTCACAGCGACTTCTGCTCTGTTTGTTTGGATTAAACAGCTGTGTTCTCTCTCTCTGTTTGTCTGTGTGCTGCTGGCATGCACAGGATGGCCGTTGGAACGACAGTCCTTGTAATCTGACACTGCCCTCCATCTGTAAGAAACCTGGAACAAAAAGTGATGGGAAACCACAGCACCAAGACTGCAAAAAAGTATTGTTATTTCTGTCTTTCTATTTGCATGTCAATCTACATTTTTCCCTTTAACCAAACCCTATATACTTTGTTGACCGATCTGTAATGGGTCTCCTCTTTTATCCCTCTACATCAAATCTCTTCACCGATCTACAAGCTCATAGCGTGTCACGACGTGACTTGTTGTCAGCTTGTAGATCTTCTATTGCTGTCGAATGTTTGCCTAACATGATATGCCTAGAATAGGGATGCTAGGGTTCATGTGGTTAATTTCCCCGATCTGTTTGATTGAAACCTTTGTTTATTCTCGAAAAGAGCATTGAGGTTCACCCTCATTTGCAATGCTGTCGAGATTACAGAACAAGATTACACACACATGGGAAATCAACGATACATTCTACAATTCACAATACAACATATAAAAACACAGAAACAGCAATGCTCCCTGTAGCATTCTTGTGACCCCTCTTCAACGCCCCTTATGCATCCCATTGTATTATGAGTTTAACCACAAAGGATAATAGGAGTACCGCTATGGAGGAAATACAGGGTAACATCAACATACTGTAGTCTGTGTAAAACTAAAGAAGAAATTAAAATTAGAATGAAAAATCACCTGGCACAGAAGCACTACAGTGGCACAAGGGGCATAACTGTTATTGTACAACTCTGAGCTGTTTTTTCACCCCTGCCCCCTGTCCCCTGAGATGCTCTGGGTCTCCTATCCTCCACCCGTCCACCCCCAGTCTGAAACGGTTCTATAAATCACCCCCTCAGGGCCAGGAAGGTCAGCAGACACCACAGCCTCAGACAACCCTAACCCCCGACATACACACCCCCTCCCCCCCTTAACTCCCTGTACACTTTAAACAGCCTGAGGAAATGCAGCGCGCATTGCGTTCACTTGAATCTGTTTACACACACACACACACACACACACACACACACACACACACACACACACACACACACACACACACACACACACACACACACACACACACACACACACACACACACACACACACACACACACACACACACACACACACACACACACTTACTTGGGCACTGTCCTTTTATGCTCTCAGGTTTTACCCACATGCTTAATCCAATCACATCTGGTAGATCAGTCTCTATGTGTGATTTCACAGTACGTAACTCTCCATATTTGACGTTCAGCCTTACTGCTTTTGACCGAACACTGGTGAAAATGTTCACTATCCAAGTGCCAGCCTAAGTGTTTGTTCCAAATACATCAAAGGCTGAATGTTTATCTTTCATCTGTGCCTCCCACGAGGGGTTATCAGTGGTCAGAAAATAGGTTTTCTCTAATCTAAGCAACAAGCGTCTTTACTCTTGATGCATGTGTGCATGCATGAGCATGGATTTCTGTGTGGGTCATATAGGTCGGTGTGAGTCCTGTATGTTTGCTATGCTTTGATTTATATTTGACTGCGTTTCTCAGCTGTTATTTTCAACAATGGCCTCTTTGTGGTTCGGGACGTTTGTTTAGTGTCATGTAACTATACCTCTCTCCCTGGAGAGTATGGGCATCCCGGGTGGTCATGTGATATAGGGGTCGGTTGGCATTGCACAGTATGGCATTGTGGCCATGTGGTGCAGTGGTTTCACCTCGAGCGGTTGAGTCTCCCTCTGAAACACTTGACGGAAACATGTGACACGCCTTTGATAAAGACAATGGATTATTAGAGTCACCGCACTGTCCTCAACACGTTGTATATGCCTTACTCTGCATTGTCACTGTGAGGCAGTAGGAGGCAGGAAGAGAAGAGAGTGCTAAGAGGGGGTCATATGAATTTCAACAAAGCAATCCTCTGCAGCAGCTGGAAGTCTTTGAGGCTTCTATCAGGCAGCCAAACACAGTTGACTCAGTAGCCAAAGAAAAGTGTGCAAAAAAGCTTGAGGTTGGGGCCGATTCACCCAAAGCTGTGTGCTGTGTCTCTTGCTCTTGCTCTCTCTCTCTCTCTCTCTCTCTCTCTCTTGCTCTTGCTCTCTCTCTCTCTCTCTCTCTCTCTCTCTCTCCCTCTCCCTCTCCCTCTCTCGCTCTCTCTCTCTTTCTCTCCCACGCACACGCACACGCACACACACACACACACACACACACACACACACACACACACACACACACACACACACACACACACACACACACACACACACACAATCTCACCTCTCATAGCAGTGTTCGCTGCATTCCTCGTCTGTACATGTCCACCACTACGTGAACGGCTAGGAGAAGGGCAGGCAAGTTTAGGCGCACACAGGCTACTTGCCTGTGTGCGCCTAAACTTGTTCTCTTGACTCTTCGTTGTGATGATTTTTAAGTTGGTACTTAAAAATGAGGTGGACGATTTTGTTTTTGACTGCGTTGCAGTTTTCTTTTGTCTTTTCTTTTTTTCTGAAAGACTATTCATGGCATTGAACTTCTTCAAACCACATTTAATCCGGCAGGTTTCATAGGAATTACCGTGGGCTTTAGCTACAGGGTGAGGGAGGAAGGTTACACAAGCACGCGCGCGCGCTTGCACACACACACACACACACACACACACACACACACACACACACACACACACACACACACACACACACACACACACACACACACACACACACACACACACACAGCCTACTGAGTCATAGATTTTCTGGAGCATTACGGAAGCAGAGCCACAACACTAAATACAATGCAAAAAAATATTTTTTATCTTGACAAAAGTGTCTGACTCCTCTCCTCTCCTCTCCTCTCCTCTCCTCTCCTCTCCTCTCCTCTCCTCTCCCCTCCCCTCCCCTCTCCTCTCCTCTCCTCTCCTCTCCTCTCCTCTCCTCTCCATCTCCCAACAGGGCTGGAAGTGGCACAGTCCAGCATGCTACTGGGTAGGAGAGGACCAGGTCACATTTGATGAGGCCAAGAAGGCCTGTGAAGATAGCGGAGCTGCACTTGTTGCCATTACCAATAGGCATGTGATACACCCATTAACACATTTGTACTTCTCAGTGATCAGACATTATTTTAGTCAAATTCATTGGTCCTAAACAATCCTTTAAACTTTGAAGGTTTGAGCAGGCCTTCGCCAACAGCCTGGTGTTTGGTCGCTCTGGAGACTCTTTCTGGATCGGCCTTCATAACCAGGGCAGTCCTGGGCCTTTCCAATGGCTCGGCGGGGATGAGGTGTCTTACACCAACTGGAATCGAGACCAGCCAGGTTAGCATAGCTTTTTCTTCTGTATTATGTTAGAATGATGTGCTGTGACATATTATGACCCACAAGGTACAGACTACAGAATGTGAGACCCACTCTAAAGAAGAGCAGTTGCTGAACGCCTTAGTAAAACAAATATATATATATACCCTAGATTAGTCCCACCTGTTTGCAAATCTGTACCCAAAAATAGCAATTTAAAAGCAGGTCCTTATATACAGATTTGGCCCAGGAACAGCCCTACTTAGCTGGATATATGTGTTTCTGAGGAATCATCAGTTATCCCAATGTTTACAGGGGTTAAAGTCAGCCAGTGAAGCATGAGATGATGTTTCTTTTCTTTTTCTTTTTTGTACTAAAGTGGGCCAATATGTTAGGGAAGTTGTAAACATTTTTCTTCTTTAACAAATATGTTTTGCAGCAGCACATTAACAAGGCAGCAAAAGGGAGCAAATGCTTTGTGTAATATCAGGGCCATCATGCAATTTCCGGATATTCGGATATTTCCATGATGTTAAAAACAGGCTTGGTCGAGGACTGAACGTCAAGTCAAATTCTGCAGTCAAAATCCAGTTAGGAGCATTGATGTCACCAGTGAGCCCTCTTATGAACCCTCTGCTCCCTGCACAAACTATGGCAGAGCAGATTATTCTGTTTGTTTTTTATAGTGGACTTTCTCATTAAACATTGGGTTGAGGAACAATTATTCATTAATAGAAAACAAGTAATAGAAAAATAGCTATTTAACCATTCAACAATATAATGGAAAATTATCAACTTGGCCGGTGGACTTTTCCACCAGACTTTGGCTCAATGAAGTCTACTATTTCCACCAATGTCTGCGGTCCAGGCTCCTTCCATTTGGCTAATGGGATGCCTCCCCCATGTCTCTTTCAGTCCAAATTGAGACTGGCTGTGTCTCCATGGCTACGGGCTTCGCGACAGGTTTGTGGGAGGTGAGGGACTGCGCGTCGTCGCGCGGCAAGTTCATCTGCCGTCAGACCCAGGATACATCACTGAGTCCTGAACCTCCTGCCCCGCAACCCACCCCGAGCCTCACTGGCTCCTGCCCCCCTAGCTGGAAGAGCAGCAGTGACCTGCGCCACTGTTACAAGGTACATTTCAGCACTAGAGTTGTGTTGGCCCCTGGGCTTCAAAGTTTGTACACAATGCGCAACTTTAACGGCCTTAAAAGCCATCCATTTATAAAACTCAACAATTGTAGCACATTTTCCATTACCTGCACATTTGGAGAACATACGTCTATATCTATATACTGTACAGTGTCACACACACACACACACACACGCACGCACGCACGCACGCACGCACGCACGCACGCACGCACGCACGCACGCACGCACGCACGCACGCACGCACGCACGCACGCACGCACGCACGCACGCACGCACACACACACACACACACACACACACACACACACACACACACACACACACACACACACACACACACACACACACACACACACAGATCTTGAGAAATCTCTATAATCTTGTTATTCCTTATGTATAATATATGTATATTATAATGTTATGGTAACAATAGTATTAGTATACTGTATATTCTGTTGCTATTCCTGCTGTGCCAAGCAAGCTTGAATCAACAGTGCAAGTATTTCCATTATTATAGCTGACGGTTTGTAATATTAGTGTTCCGTTGCTTTCATTATGCAGCACTTTGTATTTTAAGTACTATAAAAAGTGTAATTTATTATTTGTATTAGTTACAATAATAGGCAGCAGTAGTTTCTGTAGTGGCAGCTTCCGCAGCACTAATTATAGTTGTTTTTGTGTTCGTTTAATTTGCATTTGGTTATTAAGCTATATTTTATCGCCCATTCATTACTGTGTAGGTATTTCAACTGGAACAGAAGCTCAGCTGGCTGCAGGCTCATCTGTTCTGCCAAAGACACGGGGCCAACCTGCTCAGCATCAGTGGCCCTGAGGAGGAGCAGTTTGTCCTGAAGGTCCTCCATGAGAAATTTGGGTGGGTATACACCTGACTGGATATCGTTGCCGTCGGGCAGAAACTCTGTATCTCCATATTTCAACTTTTTATGTTTTTTCGTAAATGAATGCCCTACTTTGTCATGCAAGAGTGTAGCGCAAAAGTAGTGAAAATATAGAACGCTTGTAGATCGGCTATTTTCACTATTTCATATTAACTTTTTAACCCATTAAGACCTGAGGCCGCTTCTAAACATTTTCAAAATCCTACAAAAAAAATCGGAAAAAAATATGTTTGTTTTTTTTTCACGATTTTTCAAAAATAGCAGATCTACAAGCTCATAGCGCGGCACTCGGTGCCGCGCTATGAGCTTGTATATCTGCTATTTTTGAATAGCCACAGAAATCTAAAGTGACAGAGATGCGTTCCAGGTCTTAACACATTTTCAGTGTAACACCACCCGATGTCGACCGGAAGTGCGATCCCGTTTTTTGTTTCCCGTCTGCCTCCATTCTAAGTCGTACACAAAAAGCCCTGTAAAAGCCCCTGTAAACATGTAGTTTTTCATCCTCGCATTTCCCATGTTAACTTAAACGGTCAGAACTCAAACATGGCGGCTCAGTTTGACACGTGGTTTGGACTGGTACACGCAGGGAGATGTCGCCGATGTAAACAGACCGTGTACAGCTCAATCTTAAGGATTTTAACAAGATCTATGGCGACGTGAAAAAAACAAAAAACAACAATAAAACGTTGGCACTGGTGAGTACATTATGAGATTAACCTCTGGCGGTCAATGTGTTAATGGGTTAAAATCGTAATAAAAGGAGCGGTTTTGGAAATAAGAGGTTAACGCCCGACAGCGACAATATGCACAATATGTGGAGAGAGATGACAATAATGAAAATCATGATGTTGGTGAAGATGATGATGATGATGATGATGCCTGGCCCTGCAGATCGGAAGATCATGAGCAGCACTGGTTCTGGATCGGCCTGAACCGCAGGAACCCCGTGGACAATGGCAGCTGGAAATGGAGCGACGGACTGGCAGTGAGTCTGCTCGCATTACATTCACATGCATGCTTGAGTGAATTATTGAATTGTTTGCCACTACATCATCATTTGATACATTTTTCATCTAGAGTGCTTATAAAAGGATCCATTTGTTAAATACAGCTGTTTTTGTTGAGTCCTCATTCATTTTTCTCGGTTTTGTAGTACACATACCAGAACTTTGGGCGCTACAACTACAACATCCGCCAGTGCGCTGCAGCCGATCTGGGTACAATGACCTGGTTGGCCATGCACTGTGACTCTGAGTTGGACTGGATCTGCAAGATCCCCAGAGGTAAAATGTCACTAAATTACACCAGGGGCATACAGTGTACCGTGACCAAACTGACCATGGAGTGCAAATGGCTAAAACATTGAAGGAAAGAACCACTTGCTGCAGGAACTGTATTAGTTTTGGCTATAGATTTCAGTAATGCAAAGCGTGCCGTTTGAACCCTCCTGAATTATTCATGTAACAAATACTGTATGATGTTTATGTTTTCAGGTAGCGTGGCCAAAGAGCCAGAGACCACTGAAGGTCAGTCTGCCAACCAAAGCTTTTCAAACACACGGCTCAACTCAACTTTACTTGTACAGCCCTCCGTCACTGTTACAGTCTCCAGGGGCTTCACAGAAGGAAACAAACAACACTCCCTAAATGCATTCTTTTTTTGTCCTCTTGCAGTGTCCACTTCTCCAGAGTGGATTGGCTTTGAGGAGGCAGAGTACAAATTCTTTGACCACCGCTCCACGTGGGACCAAGCCCAGAGGATCTGCTCCTGGTTTGAAGCCTCACTGGCCTCTGTCCACTCAGTGGAAGAGGAGACCTTCCTTACCAACACTTTGCGCAAGGTACTCAACACATTCACGACTAACATTCATTCATTCATTCACAGTTCATTATACCCGCAAGTAATGCTGGGCAATACAGTGATGTTTAGCTCCTTTGTCTGTAGGCTTTGCCACTGATCCTACTGGCACAGAGCAGATTTACTGATTCAGACTATTGTTCTTTGAATATTATGGTTGTTTATTGCATATAAAATACACATAATAAAGTACATTACTCACCCAATGGCCTGCATATGCCAACTATCTCCTAACATTTACATGTCTTAGTAGCTGTGGGCCAGAAGTAATTGTCCATAGCTCTCTCTCCATGGCAGATGTCCAAGATAGAGGGTGACAACTGGTGGCTGGGACTTCATACATACGCATACGATGGCCGCTTCCGCTGGTCGGACCACTCCGTACTCAACTACGTGTCCTGGGCCCTGGGGAGGCCTCACGCACTCAGCCGGGATCGCAAATGTGTCTTCCTGTCCGCCAGCAAAGGTAGGCCAAAGCCTGCCTTTTTATTTGTCACATTAGCAATTGTTGTATGAAAGACACCAAATACCTCCACGCCCGATATGAAGATACTATAATGTTTCACTCCGATAATAGGGGACTGGGCGGATCAGAAGTGTCACGCAGACCTGCCGTACGTCTGTAAGAGAGTGAACGTCACAGGGACCATTCCGCCGACGCCGTCCTCACCCCTGATCCCATCAGGATGTCCTCCCGACTGGTCCTCCTACCAGCATAAGGTAGGCCTTCCTAGTTTAAAACACACCACTTCACTCATCATTGATCATTATTCAAACAGTAGCCATTTTGCTCTTAACCCATTAACACATCCACCGCCAGAGGTTAATCTCATAATGTACTCACCAGTGCCAAGGTGTTTTTGTTGTTTTTTTGTTTTTTTCATGTCGCCATAGATCTTGTTAAAATCCTTAAGATTGAGCCGTGAACGGTCTGTTTACATCCGCGAGATCTCCCTGTATCTCCCAGTGAAGACCGCATGTCAAACGGACTTCCATGACTGTAGTTAGAGCGGATTACGTTAAACAGTGAAATGCGAGGAGAAAAAACTACAGGAAGAGAATTGAGTTTCAGTTTCGTCTGTAGAATGGGAGCGGGCGTGATCGTCGAAACCGGATCCCAAATAATTCTATTTCCTGTCATCAAACCGGAAACGGAAGTGGATCAAAAAAATTCCGAAAGTGCACCCGGACCGCGCATGCGCGAAAAGACCGCAGCCCGTAGGACTACGGGCTCGGCGCTTAACCGTTGGATTTAACGGCCCGTAGAACTACGGGCCCGGCGGTAAAGGTGTTAAGACCTGAGGCCGATTCTACAAATGCCTTCTAAATCAGTAGTTCTCGCACTTTCAAGATTTTTCTAAAATGTTCAAAAACAGCAGATGTACAAGCTCGCAGCGCGGCACGAAGTGACGCGCTGTGAGCTTGTACATCTGCTATTTTTAAATAGCCAACGCAAAAATTCAAAATGACACAGATGGGGATTTATGCTTAGTTGCGCGCCCGTGTCGCCCACCAAAAGTAGCCAAACTACAACTGCCCAACGTATCACAGCTTATCTCATAATAGCACAATGTGTTTGATTCTGAATGTGTGGGTTGAGTGTAGTGTTTCAGAGTTCATGGCCTGGAGGAAACCAGTAGGGTTACGTGGTCTGCAGCCAAGCTGATGTGTGAGACAAAAGGAGGCGTCCTGGCAGTGGTACCCAATCATTTGGAGCAAGGTACTACAGCCTGCATAACACACACACACACACACACACACACACACACACACACACACACACACACACACACACACACACACACACACACACACACACACACACACACACACAGAATCGTGCTTGCCACGCATACACACAGTCACACATACAGTATGAACACGTCAGCATTCACACATACACACACACACTCATACACACATCCACAGATGAACACATTAGCACGCACGCACGCACGCACGCACGCACGCACGCACGCACGCACGCACGCACGCACGCACGCACGCACGCACTCACACACACACACACACACACACACACACACACACACACACACACACACACACCACACACACACACACACACACACACACACACACACACACACACACACACACACACACGTACTGATAATATTATTGATGTTGTCACACACAGCCTTTGTCACCACTCTGCTGTACAATATCAGCGCTGACCTGTGGGTGGGTCTGACGTCGGACTCGAAAGGCCATTTCCAGTGGGCCCAGCCTGGCCTGCTCAGCTATACCAATTGGGCTCCAGGAGAGCCTCTGGACAACAGCGGACCTCTCCACAACAAGAACCCGGTACACACTCTCACTCAAACTCTTTCTATTAATATTCCTGTTATCTGTCAGCAGTCAGCACACACACATTAACCATTTAAATGGTAGAGATTTGGTAGAGGTTTGGCTCATGTAGTTATCTTGCCGTGAACTCCAAATATTGGCGAGATATCTTCGATAGTTGATTGGAAATTGATATTCCACAGCGACACAGCTCTCTTTTAACACATTAACGAACACAAACAGAGCAATTGAAACATCACAAAGCCCATTAAGCCATTTTTGTTCAATAAAAATGTGAGCTTCTTTTTACCATTTGAATTAGGAATAAGACCCGGACTGGATCCATGGATCCAGATCCAGATATTCAAATAGTAAAAAAAAAAAGTAAAATGTTTTGTGATGTTATATATTGGCAGAATCAGCTTTCTTTGTGTTCGTTTATGTGATTTTGAGAGCTGTTTCCCCTTGCAATGTAAGTCAGATTTTTGTAATATAAATTTCTACTCAACGGAGCAACTATTGAAGATATCATGCTAATATTTGGAGTTATATCAATGCAAGGTACTGTAAGTACACAACCCAAACCTCTACTAAAGTGTCATTGTGCTTTAAACCCAGTTGAGCAGAGTCCGCCAGGGAGGGCTCTATACTAGGACCGCTAGTATTTCTCTCTACACCGAATCTCCGGCAAAAATAGACGATCCGTAAGCTCACAACTCATCGCGAATGCCGACTTGTTGTGAGCTTGTAAATCTGCAATTTTTGCCATTTTTGCAACAGAATAAGGATGCTAGAGTTTGTGTGGTTAAGTGTTTGTGTGTTGAATTGCGCTTGTGTCGCCAATATCCTGATCTGATGGCTCACTCTCACTGTGTAGGGGAACTGTGTGGTGATGGTTCACGGGAACCCACAGAGGAATACCGGCAGGTGGGCTTCTCGTCCCTGCGAAATGGAGAAACATGGTTTTATCTGTCAGAGGAAACAAGGTGATTTTGTTGTTTTTATCTTGGTTTTTACAGGCCTTTTTTACACCTGCACAAGTTAGTAATTTCTTTCTCATTTTTCTACACACCTTGCCGTGATATAACTCCAAATATTGGTGAGATATCTTGCGCCGTTGCTCCTCTGATTAGAAATTGACGATCCAAAATACTGTCCTCATTGACTTGTGGGTCAAATACAGGTCTCAAATACATTCTTTTAGCACTTAAACGAGTGCAAACAAAGCAGATTCTGCCAATACAACATCACAAAACCCTGTGCGGCATTTTCTTTTAAAAGAAAATGTCAACGTCATGTTGATTTTGCTATTTGTATTAGGAAGAAGACCCGGCGGAATCCGGCACAAACAGTAAACAGGAATTCACAAGTTTAAAACAGACTGGGTTTTGTGGTGTACTGACAGAATCTGCTTTGTTTGAGTACTTTTATGTGCTAAAAGAGTGACAGAGCTGTTTTACTGTGCAATGTAAGTCAATGAGGAGACTATTTTTGAATTATCAATTTCTAATCAATGGATCAACGGAGCAAGATATCTCGCCAATATTTGGACTTACATCATGTCAAGGTAACCACTCAACCTCTACCACGGTGTCATTGCGCTTTAAGTCAGTTCTCACTGGTTCTTTTAATAACCATTTTTTTGCTTCAGATTTGGCAAATAAACTCAACGAGAGATTTAAAATCTTATCACAGATGCAATTCCTGCTACAACAGCTCAGAACATATACAAGCCTGTCCAGGGGATTAACTTTTCTCCCCGTGTGTCTAATTCTCCTGTTTGTTCAGACTCAGCGTTCACCCCAGAACCTGCCCTCATTCCCTCCTCCCTCTCCAAACCTGTGGAGTTGGGTAGAGTGACGTACCGTGTGGTACAGAAGCGTCTGGATTGGACGGGGGCGATCCACCTGTGTGAATCTCTTAATGGGACCCTGGCCACGGTGAAAGATCCGTACCAGCAGGGCTACCTCACCCTGCTGATGAACAGCTTGCACCGCTCCGCCTGGATTGCTCTGTACAACTATGGGGTGAGCGATTTTTTTTGATCTCTTTCATCTTACAGTACACTTAACGACATTAACCCTGGCGTCCCTATATCTATGGCGGACTTCTAAATTTCAAATCTTCTTCAAATACAATAAAAATAATAATAATAATAATTCCCTCCAAAAATAACAAAAATAGCAGATTTACAAGCTCAAAGTGACCTTTTAGATCTGCTTTTAACCCATACTTTTTGCTTTTTTTATATAGTATATTATACTTATTTTTGTCTATTTACTCCCCTTTTCTCCCCAATTTAGTCGTTATGCCAATTATTTGTTCCCCACACACATTTGTTTCTGCGTTGTCACTGCCACCCGTGACACCCGTTGTATCCGACTGACTCACCTGCCAATGAGGAGCCCCCACCAGGAGGATGCTCTACTCCTCCCGCCCAACACTCCCTGCAGGTGGCGCCGCAGGCCCAGCCCTTAGGAGTAACGTGTATTGACAAATATCACCCTCCCCTGAACACACGGCCAATTGTGTTCGTATAGACAAAGCCGGATGCACCACGGTGGATTCGAACCCCCGGACTCTGTGGTGGTGGGGAGCTACTTTACCACTGCGCCCACCCAAGTGCCCAGTATATATACATATTAAGTATATATGGCTTAACATGAACCCTAGAATCCCTATTCATAGCATGTCCTAATAGGCAAAAATATAAATAGGCAAACATTCTGCAAAAAAAGCTGATCGTCAAGCTCACAATGTGTCGCCAAGCAATACATTGTGAGCTTGAAGATCAGCTATTTTAGATATTTGTTGGATGACTAGTTATATGGGGCTTGAATGGTGAAGTGGCACAAGAAAGAAGGATGCCAGATTGATTGTTAGTGCTGTGTTACAGTACTGTATCTGTGTGGTTTTCAGGGGCGGACCTTCACCTGGTTGGGGGAAGAAGAAGTGGTGTTTTCTAACTGGAAAGATGGGGAGCACAATCTACTGGCTGGATGTGGTCACATGACCACTTCTGGAGAGTGGACTACAACACCCTGTGATGATAAACTGGAGGCTGCTATCTGTGAAATAGATTCAGGTAAGTGGACACGTGCGTGCGTGTGCGTGCCTGTGTGTGTGTGTGTGTGTGTGTGTGTGTGTGTGTGTGTGTATGTGTGTGTGCGTGCGTGCGTGCGTGCGTGTGTGTGTGACTGTGCGTACAGGTATATGCAAGCAAATGTCATGTGCAAGCGTGGTTGCGTCTGTCTAACAGTGTAAATAAACAATTGTTACAACAATTATGTCCTATCCTCCCCTGTCAGAAGAGCCTGCAGTTCACCAGTGGAGTTACCCAGGACAGTGTCCCCACTCTCTAGGTGACTGGTCCTGGGTTCCCTTCAGAAACCACTGCTATGCCTTTAACCTACAGAATCTCAAGCTGCAGCAGGATGCACACTCATCCTGTAGGAAAGGTAACCTAGTCACTTTACTTCACCTAATCACACTCGATTCAGTCTCTCTCCTCACCTTTGTAGCTCATTACACTGTACAGCAGGAGCTCTCAAGGGGGGGTTCCTGAGGGTCCCCAGCAAAATGACTTAATATAGCATCAAAATCAGTTGAACCACTTTAACTAGTTTTTTATACTTCAGCTATTCGAAAATAGCTAATCTACAAGATCACAACGTGTCGTGATGTGACACGTTGTGAGCTTGTAGATTGGCTATTTTCTTTTAAAAAAATATTAACAACACAAATCTTCTCTTACTCTTCTCCCTGGCAAAATATCTTTTCACATTGGGATCCTGGGAACTAAAAACATACTGCTGTAAAAGTACATGACCTAAACGGCAATGACATAGTGCAGCACTTTTCGACCAACTCTGCCATAGACAACATTGACATCAATAGGTCTAAATATAGAAGTGTTTCATTAAGCTCACTTTGGAGTGCACCGCACTGTCATTATTACTCCATACACAGTAAGGATTTTGCTTTGTACTGTGTCTCCGGATTTTACTTTATTTGTCACTTTTACTCAATTGGCCTAGATTTGCTCTGTTTTTGTGTCCCCTGACCCCCCCTGTCTCTTTCTCTGTCTCTCCCCACTTTTCTCTTTGTCTCTTTCTCCTCTCTAGTTGGGGCAGAACTGCTCTCTGTCTTAGACGAGACGGAGAATGGATTTATATGGGAACACATTCAGAGCTATGCAGAACAGGCACATGGAGCTTGGCTGGGCATCGCCTTAAAAGGTACAGGACACTTCAGAAAACATTTGATTTCAAATCGACTCAAACCATTCCACCTGACAAACCATTCAGACTGAATGGAGCCTTGATAGTCACTGAGTCTGTAGTCTCATGTGGTCAAACCCACCATCTTACGTCATCAATTCCAGCAACAGGGGGTTTTAATAACAGTCAGCATGTCCATGTTTTTGCCAAAGAAATTCAGGTAAGCCTCTGTTTGGCTGGCCTGTAACGGAAGTCGATGTTTGGCCAGTGGTTGATCTAAGGAGGCCTGTCTGTCACGCATATTTATTTTGGTGGCAGTCCTTAACAACTTTTCAATAGTTGTGTCCCAGACATTAGATGTCTTTATAATCATCTGGCTACTGTGAGACTACTGAGTCTATGGCTAGTGGGTATCCTGTGTTGGGACTTGGGAGTGCACCATGAGCCGAACCAGTGCATTATCCCCAGTTCGAATCCAGTTGGAGTCCTGTGTTGCATGTCTGTCTGCCCTCAGCTTCCTATCTCGCTTTTATCCAACAAATAAGAAAAAAACGAACAAAACAACACAAAACTAGACGCGTCGCAATTCAGGGCAATTGCAGAGTGTGGTTGCGCCGACACCAGTCGTGGGTCGCCGCCGCCGGGACTTGAGGAATACGCTTGGAGGAATACCGTCGGAGGCCGCGCGACGTGCCATTCGAATTTGGTGCCGATTGGATCCTGCGTTCGTGATACATGGCATTTTGATTTTAAGAAATAGGCCCCTCCCACTAAATAAATAGGCCCCTCCCACCAATGACATCGTCCTGTAACTCCTGAGATCACCTGCTTTTCATTTTGAGAGGAGTGATCCCCCAAAAATCATGTTTTTGCATCAAACGGTTACGTTTTGCGCAGTTGTGGCGCCCCCTATGGATCAAAGTGGAAATGCTTTTGGTGATTTGTTGAGTAAACCACCCTCGACATGTGATTCTAATTTGGGATCGATTGGACGTTTCGTTCGTGATTTTTGGCATTTTTGTAAAAATGTAAAACGGGCCCCTCCCACTAACTTTGGAAGCCAATTACGGACGAACGGTAAGGACTATCAAAATGCCGTTTGGATATATTTATCGCATGGGTCCATAGATGACGTGTACCGATTTGTGTGAGATTTGGACAAGATTTGTAGGAAAAGGAGCAAAAAGTGTGTTTTGAAGAAAATTCAAAATGGCGGAAAATCTACCCAGACGGAAATGGGCGTGGCCTATATGGGGAGTTGCGTCGTGACCCAAGGAATCCAGGGGAAAATTGTTTTTATTCTACGACCTACGGTTCAAGAGTTATAGGTCAAAAGGTAAAGTGGGCTGTTACTGTTATAGCGCCACCATGTGGCCGACTGGTGTGATTCTTTTTTTAATAATTTTGCAATAAACTATTAACCTCCCCTCCAAGTCTTGTAACTGTAGCCCTTACGGTTTCCGAGAAAAAAATACTTGAGTGGGAGTTTTTGCAATTCCCATTAAAGTGGATTAGGAAATTTAATGCACTAATAATTCAATATCAAAAAATCTATCCAGACGCAAATGGGCGTGGCCTATATGGGGAGATGCGTCGTGACCCAAGGAATCCAGGGAAAAGGAAATGTTGATTTTATGACCTACGGTTCAAGAGTTATAGGCCAAAAGGTAAAGTGGGCTGTTATAGCGCCACCATGAGGCCGAATGGTGTAATATTAGTTTCAATAATTTGGCAATAAACTATGAACCTCCCCTCCAAATCTGGTAACTCTAGCTCTTACGGTTTCTGAGAAAAAAATACTTGAATTTGAGTTTTTTCACTTTTCCATTAAAGTGGATGGGGAAATTTAATGCACTAATAAATCAATATCAATTAAACTATGCAACCAATCTCTTAGCAAAGTACAAGCAGTCTATTCCCGGTGAAGCCGGTCATTATGACATATGGCACGAAATTGGGAAAAATAAACTGTGGGAGGAGTAGCGAGTAAGAAAAAAGTTTATCTAGAAAGTCGGTAGAGTACTATAGTCTGGTTGCCCATTCGGGCAACCACACTAATAACAAAACTAAAAACTGGGTATCCTGTGCTGTCCTGTAGGTAGCAATCTGGTGTGGAGTGAGAACTCAGAGTTGTCGTTCACCAACTGGGAGGTGCAGGACGACATCTTGAGCAGCATGCTTTCTGCCAATACCTGCTTCTGGATCCAGAGCAACACTGGCCTGTGGAAGCCGGGCTCCTGCAAGAACCGCACACACGGGGTCATATGCAAACGACCACGCAGTAAGCAAGCCTGAATGTTGCATTAATTCATTAGTGTGTTCAAATGCATCCTCTGCAAAGCCAGGCTTAATTTATGTACAGTATGAGGTTAAATTGAGATTTTGAAGTAGGATTGCTTTGGGTCTTGATAGCACCATCAACAATTGTAAGGATTATGTGCATGTTTAGAAGAAGTCTCAAATTATATACAGGTCTGTGTTATACTAATCATTCGTTTGTTTTCTTCTTTCAGGTGCTGATATTTCAGCAGTAACTGGTAAGTTGTTGTTACTACTCTGCTCACTAGTTATGTGTTGGCATCATTGAATGGTAATGTTTATACCAATCCTAAACCTTATTCTGTCTTCACCCAGGAGACCCAAACCACCTTCCCACTCTGATTGTCATCGCGGTGACAGCGCTGCTTCTGTTGATGTTGATCGTGGCAGTGATCTACCTGTACCGCCGGCGAGGTGTCGGGTCCCGGGGGTCTTATGAGGGGGCCCGCTATAGCCGCAGTAACTCCAACCCAGCTGAGCAGGCAGAGAAAAACATCCTGGTGTCCGACATGGAGCTGAATGAGCAACAAGAGTAGCACAGCCCACCCTAGACTGACCTGGGACCAGCCTGGCCCCAAAAGAGACTGATTTCAGTGTGCTGACTCAGATTGTGACTTTTAGCTTTTATTTTTGTCCCTTTTTATGAAAAATAAAAATATTTGTAAGATGCTGAAGGGCTGTGTAGAGCACAGCGGCTGTCAGTC
The DNA here is from genome assembly GCF_963280865.1 of Gymnoscopelus braueri. Taxonomy (NCBI): domain Eukaryota; kingdom Metazoa; phylum Chordata; class Actinopteri; order Myctophiformes; family Myctophidae; genus Gymnoscopelus; species Gymnoscopelus braueri. Next base: position 22,342,136 of record NC_137615.1, read on the forward strand.
CAACTGTATGGTGAGTCCCCACCGTCACAATCTGTGCTTGCCAAGACTCAACAGTTCTATGAGGACAAAACGGAATCCATTCCCTTAGACATCCTTTTCCTAAAAGGGCTTCATGAAGCCCATTCATGGATGTAATGGGAGCTCTGTGGGGTGCAGCTGGAAAAGTTCATTGTTGATTGCGTGTTGAAAGGTGTCCCAGCTGTCTGCTGATGTGCCAAAGTCCATTTTGCGTATGGTGTAGCTTCACCATCTCATTTCTTTTCTTATTTGTATTTAAAACAGATCAGAAAAGTCATAATACAAAACAACACATTTTAACTGAAGCCATTCTTCTGTCTCAAAATATCCACACACAGAACCAAATGTATTCTTTATTTGTATTTTTATTTTGCACCGTGACAGTATTTTTTTCAAAATGAACTTCTGTTCATTTTGTTCATTTTTATTGATATGGATTAATTTGCCTTCATTGTCTGTGCAGCTGTAGAGGACTGTTGATGCTGATGCATACACTATAGCCCTTTGTGAGTCTGCCTCTCCCCTCTCTGATCTGACACGTCAGCACCAGCTGTGTGAGAACCAGAAGAGGATGAAGTCCAAATGTGAATGTGTGGAAGGTGACAGGGACTTAGAAAATGTCCCAAAGACTACGGTGACAAAGTACGGCAGTACACTACATTTCCGCACATAGTAAGAGTTGAGCGCGGTTGTTAAATATACGATTGACTTTTGGGAAAGGCTCTGTGTATGTATTTAGCACTTTCAGTTATCTTGAGCTGTTTCAACATTATTTCGGGTAAATGATTCCCTTGTCCATAGACATCATTAACAAGGTACAATGTTTGTCGCTTTCGTGATTTCAAAGTTTGATACCATCAGTAGCATCGATTCAGCATTTTTACTGGCCGCCATTTGCCTGCGTGTTTATATGCATTGAACTCTGAATGTTTGTTTTTGGCACTTGATACCATGATTTACAGCTGTTTCATTATCTTTATAATGTCATTCACTTGTCTGTACGCATTATTAAGGTTACTCTTTTTTTTTAATGATGCAGGATTTTGTTAAGTTTGACTGGTAAAGATATGTGAAAATTCACCCTCTTATTTGACCTATTGTGCCAACAGTGCAACTAACCTACTCACTGCCTTGCAAAGGAAAACATCCTTCTTGTGAATGAAGGAAATAGTTGTTCATGTGAGAATCTTGAAAGAATCTTTAATCAACGTAAAAGTTAATTCACTCTTTCTCATTAGAAACCTCCATAGCCTATACTTTTGTGTGTCATTCAGGATTTTGACTTTTGTTGAATACAGGCAGAACAGTAACTGGATTTTAGAGAGGGAGAAAAGTTTTCTTTTTCCTCTCTCCGTACCTTCCTCATACATTCCTCATCCAAACGTTCCTGCTTGTGAGTGAATTTCTGTACTCCTCAGAGGAATGCTTTCAGTCTGACGCTCTGTTTCACTGAAGCTTGTTTATACTTGGTCGTACTACGGTGTCGGGCACAGAAAATAGCCAATCTACAAGCTCACAACACAGTGCCGATGCTTGCAGATCGGCTACTTTCTCTGCACGACACCATTGTACATTGACGATAGCACATAGGCATGTCTCTATGAAAAACGGAGGAATGAGAGAGGGGGACATACGTGTGCGTGCGCGTACGTCTTTTGTGTGTGTGTGTGTCTGTGTCTGTGTGTGTGCAGCCTCCAGCTGTGGAATGTTGAGTCGGCAAGAAGAGCTCAGTGGCACGTCTGGAACCAATCAGAGAGAAGGAGGGCTCAGGGCCGTTAGGGGTTAGGAAGGGGGGGGAAAAAACACTACAAGGAGAAAAGGAAAAGAGAGAGAGAGGGGGGGGGGTGTTATGCACATATGAGGAATGGGGGGTTTGGCAGAGAGAAGGGTGGGAGGAGTGACGTGCAGGGCAGTGATAGTGACATGTCCTAGGCTCACCCTGTCCTCTGCTGGTGGCTTACTGTACAAGCCTTTCTCCATATTTTGCAGTTGTCAGCTGGATGCGAGTTATGAGATAGAACTGTCTATGGATGATGTGTCCAGCCCTGGTTGGCTACAGTAGATTCCCAGTGAGATTATTTTTGTTGAAGTGTGTGGGAAGGGGTGGGGTGGGGTGGGGTTGAGGTGGGGTGGGGGTCTAATCCCTGTGAAGATTAAACAAAGCACCTGTTCAAGTTTTGAAAGTATTTTCTTGTTGTTTTTATATGAAATGAATAAAGTCTATGTTCACAGCAGTGTTTCCCTGGAAAACAAATCTCTCTCTCTCTCTCTCTCTCTCTCTCTCTCTCTCTCTCTCTCTCTCTCTTTGTGTGTGTGTTTGTGTGTGTGTGTGTGTGTGTGTGTGTGTGTGCGCGCGTGTGTGTGTGTGTGATATGTACAGTATGTGTGTGTTGTTTGTTTTTGTAAATGTAAAAAATGCGTCAATTTGAGAATAAAAGGACAACAATGTATTTTATGTATTTAAAATACAGAAAATACAAGATCTGAAAGTATCTTGATACAAATTACTAACAAATTACTAATCTAATAAATTCCAAAATACATAAAAGTATTTCAAATACGTATTTAAAATACTGCTTATCTCTGTCTACAGCGGGCTGACAGATGCCTAATGAAGAAATGCCACCCTTGCCCTGCTGCCCATAATTGGCTGGTTCACATTGGTGTAAAGTTTTGCTGGGTTAGGTAGTTTAGTGTCTTTGGGTAGCTCAGAAGCAGTTTCATTTAATGTGTATGATGATTGATCGTGAAGTCAATTTGACTCTTTAAAAATATGCTAAATTATTTGTAAAAGATATCTTAGATATTTATATACTTTTTTCCTGACTATTTCCTAAATAGATCTAGGTTTTACATGAGAAAGTAGGTTCCAAACAGATACTAATTGATACTCATTGCTTAATATATGTGAATGCTGTTGAATATAGTGGAGGGTGTGATGCTAATGTACATTTTGAAATCGATATTATTTAGATTATAGTGAAAAAGAAAAAGAGCATGACATTTATTTATTTATTTTTTACAGATATTGTTTTTGTCTTTTTCTGCCTTTATTGGATAGTATTAGTGAAGAGAGACAGGAAACTGGGAGAGAGACACAGGGAATGACACGCAGTAAAGGCCGTCGGGCTCGGGACTCGAACCCGCGACACGCTGTCAGGCTACATTGAGCAGCGGTCCGGGCCGAGCATGACATTTTTAACTGTAATTTTGTGGAGACTGGAATGGGGGCCGAAGGTGAGGGTTTGCGGTGCTCCAACCCCAGCAACCTCGACATGCTGCTCCACATGCTCAGGCCAAGGGTAGTAGAGCCCTGGCCGGAGCATACACAAACATTTTGCCGTTCGGTCCAGCGGTTTGCAAGATTATCCTTGGACAGGCAAACACACAGACCCATTTATACCCAGCTCGCTTCCTAAAGAGCCATGTTGTAAAAGTAGGCCATGCTTTACTATGTCATCAAAAATAGGCCATATTAGTATTACATTTTTACATGGTTTAACATATAGTATGGTATGGCCTTTTTACATGGATTAACGCCATACTATGACATTTGTACATGGTTTAACATCACACTATTATGACATTTTCACATGGTTTAACATCATACTATAGTGTGACCTTTTTACGTGGTTTAACATCATACTATATATAGTATGAACTTTTTACATGGTTGTAAATCATACTATACTATATAGTTTGACCTTTTTACATGGTTGTAAATCATACTATACTATATAGTTTGACCTTTTTACATGATTTAACATCATACTATACTGTAGTATGACTGTTTTACTTTGTTTAACATCATACTATACTATGACCTTTTTACATGGTTTAACATCATACTAGTATGGTATGACCTTTTTACATGGTTTAACATCATACTAGTATGGTATGACCTTTTTACATGGTTTAACATCATACTATAGTATGTCCAGGGCTTCCTATGGTGCTTACCTGTCTTCTATGGTGCTTCCTATGGTGCCTCCCTGTCATCTATGGGAATACAAGAACGCTCGCCCCAAAACAGGCTCGCCCCGGGTCAGATCCGACGACTTCGGACCGGTCGCCACCAGCTATTCCTAAACGTAACCTCGGTAAAACTATGCTTAAACCTAACCTTATTCTAAACTTAACATCAGTAAAACTATGCCTAACCTTAAACGTATTCCTAATCTTATCCTCAGTAAAACTAAGACAATAATACAAGAACCGCTCGGGGCAAGCGGCCCACTGAAAAAATTAGGGCGAGTGTGTTTTGGGGCGAGCCTCCCGGTTACCATCTATGGTGCTTCGTATGGTGCCTCCCTGTCATCTATGGTGCTTCCTATGGTGCTTCATGGTGCTTCCTATGGTGCTTCTCTGTCATCTATGGTGCTTCCTATGGTGCTTCTCTGTCTTCTATGGTGCTTCCTATGGTGCTTGCCTGTCTTCTATGGTGCTTCCCTGTCTTCCTAGCCTCGTTCCCAGCCTGTGTGTCTACAGGGGTGGGACTTCCGTCATTATGTATGTCCTCCGGAAACGATCTTTTTCGACCAATCACAACACTTCATTCACAGAGAATATAGACAGATTTGTAAAGCGTCAACATAATTTCCTTTATAATTTATTTTTAGACACTCAACCAGCTAGGTCTTGTCCAGCGTGGGTGCTTCCCATGGTGCTTTCTTGTCTTCTATGGTGCTTCCTATGGTGCTTCCCTATCATCTATGGTGCTTCCTATGGTGGTTCCCTGTCATCTATGGTGCTTCTTATGGTGCTTCCCTGTCTTCTGTGGCGCTTCCTATGCTTCTTCCCTGCCTTCTATGGTGCTTCCTATGGTGCTTCTGTGTCTTCTATGGTGCTTCCCTGTCTTCTCTATGTAGAAATGTCATACTAATAGTATAGTATGACCTTACTACTATGACTTGTTATGGTTTAACTAACATCATACTATAGTATGACCTTTTTACATGGTTTAACATCATACTATAGTATGACCTTTTTGCATGGTTTAACATCATACTATATAGTGCACTGTCGTCGAAAATAAGCCATAATATACTACAAATACACCATACTATATGGTCATAAAAAGTCATACTTTAAAGAATAGTGGATGAGGAAAATTAGTTTTACTTTAAAGTGTTCTCCTTATTCATAATTTCAAAAGTCTGAATTCTACATTGCCAACCTGCTCAAACAACAGCTTGCAAATTAATAGAAATCTAAGAAATGTGTGATTCTGTGCAGAAACATGGAATATAATAGCCCTAATAAAAATGATTAATGTGAGTTGTGATGTTGAAAAGAATCCACTAGAGGGCAGACCTCGCGTGATGTAAATGAAAAGAGGGCTGTTTCCATAGTGAAACTCATGCTACTGAGAGCTACTGAGAGAATCAACCTAAGTTCATTATTATACAGTTTGAGAAAGGTGTGTGTGTGTGTGTGTGTGTGTGTGTGTGTGTGTGTGTGTGTGTGTGTGTGTGTGTGTGTGTGTGTGTGTGTGTGTACACTAGCATGTATATAAGAGATTTTGCAGGTTTTGTCTTTCAATGCAACTCAAATCCCTTCTTCATATTTCTATTCACAAACTAATAATCCATTGCAGAACAAGTTGTTCTGTGTGACAGCATCCATGCTTTCTCTGCAAATGTCTCTCAACAACCTAAACAACAGTTCAATATTCTCTACATCCTTTGCACGGCTGGGATTTGTTTTCATATGCTGTCCATTTATATTAATTGATTATGCTTTAATGTCGCCAGATGTGAATGATGAAGAGGATGTTGTGGGCTGTGCACTTCTTGATATGGGCAGTAGCCTACCTACACCATGGTACATTTGCCTGAGGTATCTACACACCCGTGTGTGTCGAGTTTATGGGAGACAGCGGTGGGGATGGGAATCGAGAACCGGAATTGTTGGAGAAGTGGAATTGTTAACTCTGTGAATGGACATTGTATACATGGGCAGGCCCCATACATTCAAGCTTATCAATTCTTTTGTTACACAATATAGTCCATGGGCACAGGCCAGATTTTTCACTGATCAGGGACACTCAAGGTGGCAAATTTGGTATCTAGTTTGGTATTTTGAAAAGGTCTATATCCCTAGATAATATTTCAACATGATAGCCCTTCCCAAGTAGTAGCTTAGTCCCAGTTATCAGCCTTCAATGACACCAACCATAGATCCAAAGAATGAAAAAATCCTTTTTTGAATAGAACATGTCATACAGAGGAAAAAAAACATTATTCAATCTCTTTCATTCACTTATTTAACCACATGAACCCTAGCATGCCTATTCTGGGGCAAATATTGAGCAAATGGCATGTCTACAAGCTCACAACACCTCACGTTGTGATACGATGTGAACAGCATTTTCACTAATCGGGGGCACTCAAGTGCAACATTTGCAAATTCTAGTTTTGTATTTTGAATAGGTCTATATCCCTAGATGATATTTGATCATGATGGCCTTTCCCAAGTGGTAGCTTAGTCACAGTTATCAGTCTTCAAAGACACTAACCATATATTAAAATAATGAAGAAAGCGTGCCACTGTTTTTGAACAGAACATGTGATACAGAGGAAAAAAATCAATACTTTTCTCTCTTTCATTCACTTTAATAATAATAATAATAATAATAATAGTAGCTTGAATTTATATAGCGCCTTTCAAAAACAATGAACAACCAACAGAAAAACTAACAAACAAAACAACAAACAAGGCTGAAGGCTGAAGGCTCTGTCCCCGACAGAGCCTTCAGAACAAGGTTCAGAACAAGGTTCAGAACAAGGTTTGAAACCAGGTTTGCTTGTTTGCCTTGGGGACAGAGAGGAGGTCCAAGTCTGTGGACCACAGGGTCCGTGACAGAGTCGGTTTATGGAGTAGGCTTGAGAGGTACTTTAATCAATGATCATCATCATCATCATCATCATAACAAACTGTCATACCAATATCAATTCTTCAGTATTCGTCATCGTCATCATTATCATCATCATAATCAATCAGTTCCACTTCATCTTCCTCCTCTTCCTTCTGATTGCTGCAGGTTTGTAGCTTGCACATTTCTGTGCACTTTAATTTGTTGGCAAGGCAGGAACAGTCTGGAAGCTTGCAGGTCCGTACACACTTGCAGGCCATAAGTTCCAGGACGGCCATTGGTGCTGAGGCTAAAAGGCTGGTGGTAAATGGTGCATTTATATAGCATTTCTATCCAAAGCGCTTTACATAGATTGTACATTACATTCACCCATTCACACACACATTCACACACCGATGGCGGAGGAAACCATGCAAGGCACCAACCTGCTCATCAAGAGCAATTAGGGGTTCAGTGTGTTGCTCAAGGACACTTCGACTCTAACTCTGGGGGAGCCCGGGATCGAACTGGGAACCTTGCGGTTTCCAGTTCACTCTAACCGGCCACTCTACCCCTGAGCCACTGCCGCCCCATGGTAATGCATGTGGAGAGGGCTGTTCATGTGAAACAGTGCAGGAGAGTTGTCAGAGTCTCCAATGACACACACACCTTCACATTACTGCTATACTACACCCCATATGTACTTCCAAGCACTGAGGATGAAGGCGGCAGTATGGCACTGGTGAGAAGCGGCGCATCCTCCCACTGCATCAAGCAGTCTCTCATCTTGGAGCACCACTAGCCAAGACAGTGATCAAGGTACATATCCTGACTGGAGATGACTGCATGAGTAGTTCAAGTACAACAGCTAAGACATTTGATGACCTCAGGGTAGAAAACCATACCAGTGCCAGTGCTGGAATTGATGCTCTCCCTCCCACAAGTAGTGTGATCAGAGGCCACATCCAAGGTGCCTTTCTGGTGCATAGGGCTTGCGACCTGTTGTGACAGCCAAGGAACCCGAGGCAAGACTAGCACCAATGGAACATGGATGGGAGGAGCACTTTGGTACACTCCTGCCATCAAAGTGTCTGAAGGCCTTACCACCAAGTCTGCTCACAGTATGCAAGTGTTCAGGCAACTGTGACACTCGCCAATGTGGGTGCCGTGCTGCTGGAGTTCCATGCATCATATTCTGCCATGGAAAAATGGAAAATCCATCCTGTAAAAGTCCATCACACTAACTAACCTGCATGCACACACATGGTGCACTTTGAGAGGAATTTGATTTTGAATTACGATTTTATTTGTATATTGTTTTGTAGGTCTATATCACTCTTATTTGCTCACCCAATAAAATGTAAAGGAGAATATTTATAATTGTTATATATCTCATGTGTATGTCTTTTGTTATAAATAAAACAAATCATTATTGAAAAGAAAAATGAAAGAACAAAATTATTGAGTAATTGAGTTATTGAGAAATTGCATTGACTATTTCAATGACAAGATGCTCCTTAATGGTCAAAACAATATCAGAAAGGAATTATAAATGTCAGAATTAGTTGAATTAGTCCAAGCACCATAGGAAGCACCATAGAAGACAGGGAAGCACCAGGAAGCACCATAGAAGAACATTTATCAGGAATCTATAAGGGAATCGATACATATTTGGATCAATAAGCAGAATCACTAATGACATTGCTATCAATAAAATGGTATATATTCCCATCCCTACTATAGCCTACTGTTGTGGTGGAGGTCTCAGATCTGTGAGTCAAACAAGAGTATATCAACATCCCTCAGTGCCTCTGTGAGAACATACCAGTGAAACCCTTAATGAATGAGTGAAGAGGACTAAATGTCTAAACAGCTCATTGCAGTATCTATGTCTTCAACTGAAGCTCCAGACCTATAGGCCTACTCTCCTGTTGATCTGAACATCCCCTTTATCTCTGCTCCCACACCAAGTTTGGCACTGAGGGATGAGAGAGGAAATGGGGGAAGTGCCATTAACAAGTGAAATTAAAAACCCATTCACTCTTTTCTCAGTCATCCATTTGGAGGCTGGCCAGAAGAAAAGCAGCTGTTGGGCTGGCATAGGAGAAGAAGAAAGAGAGAGAGAGAGAGAGAGAGAGAGAGAGAGAGAGAGAGAGAGAGAGAGAGAGAGAGGAAGGGATGGTAGAGAGGAGTAGACTTGTTACCTCACTCCTGCTCTCCTCTGAACACAAGCAATGTAATGATCTCATTTGAGAAGCCTGTCTGTCTGTCTGTCTGTCTGTCTGTCTGTCTGTCTGTCTGTCTGTCTGTCTGTCTGTCTGTCTGTCTGTCTGTCTGTCTGTCTGTCTGTCTGTCTGTCTGTCTGTCTGTCTGTCTGTCTGTCTGTCTGTCTGTCAGTGTCAGAGTCAATCAGTCAGTCAGTCAGTCAGTCAGTCAGTCAGTCAGTCAGTCAGTCAGTCAGTCTGTCTGTCTGTCTGTCTGTCTGTCTGTCTGTCTGTCTGTCTGTCTGTCTGTCTGTCTGTCTGTCTGTCTGTCTGTCTATTCATCCGTCCTATCAGAGACAGACCTTTATTGATCCTGAGGGAAATTCAGTTGTCATAGGAGCACCACTGTAAGGATGAAACAAGGACACAGGTAAGGGTAGAGAACAAGTACAGAATAAGTAGTAGGGTAACATTAATTAAAATATAAAAGATGTATAAAAGACGACTTAAGATCCAACCTGGCCCTAAGCGCCTGGGCTAGTCAGGTATAGCCTGGTAAACCCTCCCTCCGGAAATCTCATTTCCATTTGATTTCAGGAGTGAAATCAAATGGAAATGAGATTTCCGGAGGGAGGGTTTACCAGGCTAAGTCAGGTATGCATATACATTAAATGCCATCAGTAAATAGAAATAGCGGCATAGGTACCCTCATTCTATAACCAATACAAATGGCATATATAGCAACCATTCTTGAGAATTGTGACTGAAATCATGTCCTACCAAAACATTTCAAATTATTATTTATTAACACACTCATTTGAAAAAAAAGTTTGGTGAAAATATATTTCTCCTTTTAATATATAAAAGGATTAATAGAGCCTAAGCAACTTTGAAAAATACATGGTCAACTCACTACGACTGTGCTGTGGAATGAAAAAAAACAGTCCGTCAGACTCTGTCAGATGTCAACTCCGTCAGATATGCCATCTTATGGAGTTTGATCAAAAAAACAACTGTGCCCATTACATGGTTTAATAGTCAACACTTTGATATTTTAAAATATATTTTCTCTGCATAATTGAACAATATATAAAAATATTAATACAAATAAACGTTTTGTCCCGATTCTCAAGAATGGGTGATTAAACTTGAAGATCTAAAGACTGAGCTGGCCATTTGTACTTGGACTGACCAGGTTAATGTTTTTAATTATTTTTTTAATTTCCAAAAAAAGAAAAGGAAAAAGGAAAAAGTAATTGAAAAATAAAGGGTGCCTCAAGCATTTAAGGACAAGTAGGAACATGTGTTTACATTGAGTCGAAAATGTTGAATGGGCTTATACTGTAGGAGGAAGGCGTGTCTGATCAAAATGAATATCAAATATCTAAATATTGAATCAAGCAACGTAAAACCTGTCTGGGGTGCACACAAAAGCCATAATAGACGTAACATTATCCCAGAAGTGTATTAAAGTGAAATACCCCTTCACATTTCTAAAAACATTTCGAGAATAATGACACCAAAATTGGAAAGTCAGGATTAAAGTGATTAAGGCCTTTCAATTTGTCAAATGTTTGTCCTTGTGGAGTTTTAGTTATTCTCTCTTGAAACAAAGAAGCAGGCTATCTCCCCCTCTCTGAGCCTTCATTGCGTACAGACAGTATACAATTTGTATACTGTATGTGTTAGCAATAATTTTCTGATTATACCACCAAGAGTTATCTACAAGTTGAAAACATTATCCATGTTGAGTAGACTCTGCATTGCACCTGGCTCGTTGTCAATGGCAAGAGCCCTTGGCAGAGATTACTGTTGACATGCTGTCACTGCGCAGTGTGCACTGTTACAGGTCTAAGGCCTCCTGTTGTCATTGTTAGATGTTTGTCATCAATGAACACCCCTAAGTGTGTGAATCATGTTAATTCAATTTATTAGCTCCTTCCCCCAGTGGGACACAAACATTCATTTAGAATCTAAATGTTCATCTAAGTCGAACACCCTGAGACTTGCTACTCACCCACAGCTTACAATACCCCATCTGGAAGATGCCATTGATTTTCAGTCAAAATTATTGAAAACAACCCCTGTATGCAATCCCTAATCCTCTAATCCAGTGTTCCTCAAATGGGGGTATTTGCACCCTTAGGGGTACGTAGAGGTACTACAGGGGGTACGTGAGATAAAGTGGAAACTGATTTATTTTACTGTTATGTTTAATGATGATCAAACATTTACAAACATTGTATGAAGCTGCTGATCTGTAAGGTGTTAAACCAAATCAAAACCTTGACTACCACAACTATTATTGAATGGAAAGTAATACTTATTTGCCATTATGCTGTTTTGTTTTTAACATAATGACAAACTGGACTGTTACCAAATGTTATAGCCACAGTTTAAAATAAATCAGCGCAGGAGAAGGCACTAATTGCTCTTATCTTAATCTCTTTCACTCCATTTATTTTTTTATTTTTTTCCCTTGTTTATTGAGATTTGAAGTGATACAGTATTATGATACAAACCGTGAAACACTATGTACACACAAGACACGAAATCCAAATAGACCCCTTAACAGACGACGTCACACTGATAAGAACCAGTATGCGCACGCAGGCCGGCACCAAATGAAACCCATTCTGTCATGTCTCACTAGGACGAGCCTCACTAGCCAACACACGAGAGGAGGTTGAATGTACTGAAACCAGCGCACCACGAAACAATATGTTGGGAATTGATTGCATGAAACAATCACCTGTGCGTCCAGTCTCAATGTTGGTAAACAAATAATTGGTCTATGGGACATAGTTATAATAAAAGTAAATAAGCAACATAAGAAAAACCCCAGACAAACAAAACCTCCAATAAAGCTTTCACTCCATTTCTAACTTGCAATGTTATATTCTTCAAAAGGTGGGTTATCATTCATTCATAGCAGCTATGGTTTTCCCTTGCCATTTTCTAAACACGGTATTGTAGTCAGGTAAAGGTGTTACTAGGTATCAGAAATCAGGGAAAGGGGATATTGACCAAAAAAGTTGTAGAACCACTGCGTTAATCTATACAGCGAAATCAAGGCCTACAGACTTCAAAGTGGCAGGATGAGCACAGACGCAGAGCAAAACTGCAGAGCACAAGGCAAAATGCTTTGCTCTTACTTTGCTGTCTAAACTCATTTGAAGTTCCATCCCTCTTCTCCCTTCTTGTCTCTCCAGTAGGCTTGTTTTGGCAGTGTGTGTGTGTGTGTGTGTGTGTGTGTGTGTGTGTGTGTGTGTGTGTGCGTGCGTGCGTGCGTGCGTGCGTGCATGTGTGTGAGTGTGAGTGTGCACTGTGCAGAGGTAGGGGACAGCATGGGGGGCCAGCCAGTAAGTGGTTGCACACAGGCAGGGTTGGGGCGGGGGGCATGGAGGGCTGGGTGTGGTACAGTTATCTCCTCTGTGCAGATGAGAACATGTCTTTGCCTTTGGGATGCTGCTCTCTCTCTCAAGGCAAGGGCAGCATTTGTATTGTTAAAGGGGTTATGGCTACACTTTGCCTTGTGACTACCTTTGGGGGGGGGGGGGGGGGGCTCTGATCTGCATACAGCGTGTGTTGGCCATTTTACAGGTACATAATTATCATTCTTAATGTGCCTAATTAGGCCTATAGGCTTAACATTGAAAACAGAAGCTTTTTTATACGGATGATGATAAATCGATCGTGGGGCAGACAAAAAATGGCTCATTGCACAGAGACATCTGTGCATATAGTATGACGAATAACCCATGTTTATCTTGCAATTCATTGATTTATTTTTAATCCATTTCCAGTCTTTTACTTTCCACATTGTCTAATGTAGTAGCAATAGCTCAAGCCATGGAAGTACAGCGACATACAGTAGTTTTAGTTTCCAGTGACAGAATAGTTTACCAGGTGTCCACTCTGCCACCTGTATGAGGATAATTCCTCACTGTTTCAAATATTTTTTATTGTGAAGCACAGGATAGGATTATACATTTCTGTTCATATACATGAATTGCTTCCTTTTTCTTTTCAAAAACAAACAGACAAACAACAAAAGGCAGCATTATCGCCCATAAACAGGGACAGGATTAAACATGTTGTCATTTGCATGGATTTCCACCCAAAAATAATCAAGAATCATAAATGAGGACCAAATAGAAACAAAAAGTGTCACTAATTTATGGAAAGCTTGAACTACTCAATTGCTCAGTGCATGCTTTGATTGATCCTTTATTAACCCCTCAGCACTAGCCATGCCCATGTGCACACATGCATACTGTATTCACCTGTTTCCTAGGCTGTGTTTTCCACTTCCTGTCGATTTCATTGGATATCATTGGTCATCTGACCAGTTTCATTGGATTTCATTGGATCAAATCGACAGGAAGTGGAAAACACACAGCCTAGGAAACAGGTGAATACAGTACACGTGCTAGATGATGTAATGTAATGTAATGCATTATTTGTCACTGTATATTTGCACATATGTGAAATTTGTCCTCTGCGTTTTACCCATCCTATAGTCATTAGGAGAAGTGAGCAGCGCTCGGGGAGCAATTAGGGGTTAAGAGTCTTGCTCAGGGACACACGTCGACACATTGCTGGCCTGGTCTGGAATTGTACCTGGGACAACCAGGAGCTCTGGCTCCCCAGGCTCACTAACCACTCAGCTATGGCCGTCCCCACACATGCAAATGATGTATTTGCATGTGAGCATACTCACACACATATACGCAACCTTTAGACAGTGGTTCTCAAACCTTTTTATGTCAAGGACCCCCATCATTAATATGTATTTGTCCGTGGACTCTCTCAATATTTTGAGCCAGATACCCCCATACAAGATTTGTTTTGTTAAATGTTTCAAAAGTATTCCAAATATTTCACATTTTTCAAGAGTTTTGAAATAACTTGCTGATCTACAGTACAAGCTCACAATATCAAACGCTGTAAGCTTATACTAGATGAGCCATTTTCAAATAGCCGATGTATAGAGGGTTAAACTGATTTTTTAAAAATGCTACATTAACCAATTTTGCTGGGGACCCCCTAAAACCCGCTCAAGGACCCCTGGGGGTCCCTGGACCCCACTTTGAGAGCCACTGCTCTAAGGGGGTATAGAATCCTGAGTCATGAGGGTTACAAAGTAGCAAAGCCAACTGTTCATTGAGCTGAATGGCAGTGCAGTATTTGAGACTCCTCTGGGAAATAAAGAGGATGCAGGAAGACAGCACACATCAATAATACAATATATAGAATACATACAATATATTCAATTACTTACTGTATGAACGTCACTGGCTACAATATATCATATTCATATTACGTGTTGTGAGCTTGTAGCTCTGCTATTTTTGCCATTTTAGAATATTTATTTTTAAGTGAAAGTGAAATGTGGTTAGGTGTGTCTGGGTTTTATGAATATTGACCCGATTAAAAAGAACTTGTGAGAGTTGAAATAATGCAATCGATCCATTGGAACACAGGTTATTTTTTCTATTTCCTGAATAGTAACAGTTTTGGACATACAAGGTTTCCATCCGACAAAGACGAAGTTTCATATTTTCCAGTGCGTGCGTGTGTGCGCGCACCGCTATAAATGAACACTTGTGTTATAGCGCTGGTTTGAATTCGTGGACCAGGAGCGGATTTTATCCCCCTTCAGTATTTAAAGTCAAAGTGCCTTTGAGCAATATTTAACCGACATCTGTTCAGTGACCGACGAGAACACCAAGGTTGTCCTAGTAGCAACTCCTTCCCACAGCTCCCCTTGGGCATTGCTTTAAATACTGTACACAATTATTCTCAGTCTAATTACTAAGTGTGTGTGCGTGTGCGTCGGTGTGTCACGCTGTGAGTCACCGCAGAGTTTTTCCCACCAGTGAGGCAGTATGGAGGCAGAGATGCGCTCCATTGTTGGCATAAATTGCTTGGCCCAGCATGGCTGCCTCTCCACCCCCCCCCCCCCCCCATATTGATCGATCTAATCCTTAGCTATAATGAGTTTCTCTGTCTGAGACCATGGGGCGGGCTGGGCAAGAGAGCACAGAGGAGGAGGGAGTCAAATGAGGGAGAGGGAGAGAAACAGAGAAAGGTGTACAGTAGAGAGAGAAGACATTGGTTAGGAGGTACAAATGTAGAGAGAGGTTGGAGGGGGAGATAATGATGCAAGGAGGCAAACCCGACTGGTGAGAAGTGGTTGAGACATCTAGTGAGAGGTGATATCCGACTATCGGGAAGGACTCAGAGTTATCAATTGATAGCCGACTTATATAGCAAGGTATGGGGAGAAAGTGGTACAGCTGTGCCGCTGAAGTATAGGAGAGGCCCCCTCTGTTCTTCAGAGGCCAGCCAGGGAGTCTGGCAGTATTATGTTGTAATTCAAAGTGAAGTGTTGTTGTTTGTGCTTCATATGCAAGGTTTAATGCAAACTTAATAGTCCCTGTAGGCGGACTCGTCTGGCCTATCACTGTCATGTTGTCAGCATACTTGATGATGACATTGGAGCTGTGCGTGGCTCTGCATGTGTATACAGGGAGTAGAGGAGGTGCGTTCTGATTATCTATGTTTCAAATGTTTTAAATGTGTGGGAATGTTTGTATCCTCTGCGTGTGTGCGTCAGTGCGTGCGTGATGAGAACTGTGTGACTTGACATCTCTGCACTGCAAAAGACAAGCATACATATGAAGCGCTTTGTGTTGACGATGTTGATTATGTATCTTTCTTTTGCTGATTACACAAAATTGTGACATCACTAATTGTGTTTATTATGCAAAACACTTCAGAAGACACACCATTTCGATAAAATATGCACTTCAAATACTGGTGATGACTCTGTACTGTATATCTGATTATCCAAACTGAAATTGTATTTGTTTCATTACATGACTGTATCAACCTGTAATCCCTCACAACTGACAGGCAGCTGCACGCAAGTCTTTATCGTTTTCATCACTTGGAGAGTGGGTGTTTCAAAATAAACTCATTACTCTTCAGTGGCACTGACATCCACCATCTTCATTATTATGGCAGGCACGGCTCGAGAGAAAATCAATAAGGTCATTGTAGACCTAATATAATCAATAAGGTCATTGCAAACTTAATAAAAGCTCATGTCTCCATGGCTCTGCCTTATACAGCACAGCACAGCACAGCCTTAATTATTCATGTAATGCTTCGCAAACGTTCAATTTGTTACAAACAAAACAAAACTGAATGGATCAATTCAAGCAGACTATGACTAATGTATATGTTACAGGGAAAATGGCATTCCAGGGAAATTGAAAGGGGTACGCTTGTTTTCATGCCCCTCATGCAATTCTGTAGAATCAACGCTAGAGGGCAATGCAAGCCAGACATGAGCCCCACACCACACACGCACGCATGCACAAACCAGCACGCACACACGCATGCGCACACGCGCGCGTGTACACACACACACACACACACATACACACACACACACACACACACATACACACACACACACACACACACACACACACACACACTCCAGGGGGCGGGCCTGGCGGGCTATGTTAGTGCAGTGAGTGGCACTTGGGGCAAACGCAGTCCCCACACAACATCATTTACGATTCTGTGCCTATCGGTACATAACTCGGACGGCGCTTAAGTCGACTAGCAGACCATCGGCCGGTCGTCGCGGGCACTCGCGCCTGGAGGCGCTCGGGCGCGACTCCTCGGCCTCAAGGTCTGCTAAGTCGGAGCGCCTTCCGTCATGGTCCAAAACTATACTTTATCAGCGAAAAAAAAGTAGTCCGCGGTTGTTTGAAAAAGTAATGTCCTAAGCTGGAGTCAAACCCCGGCTCCCAGTGGTAGTGGGTGGGGAGTCCAATGATTATCGAAGTGCGCCACTGAGGCTTGTACTAGTGGTGCAAAGTAACAAAGTAGATTTACTCAAGTACAATTTTGAGGTATTCGTACTTTACTTGAGTATTTCTCTCATATTATCCATTTTATTTTCAGCGTTCCCCTAGCATAGCTTCCTGGTTAGTATGTTGTTGTTGTGGTCGTCGTCCTCGCATCAAAGCCCCGCCTCGCAGCACCGCCCCGTGCCTATAAAACAAGCGCTCCCCTGTCAATTTCCCTGGAATGCCATTTTCCCTGTGACATATATACTTGCTAGTAAGCATTTCATTGCACTGCAGTGCTAACATTTAAACTGAATACTTTTGAATACTTTTGTTCTTTTACTCAAATACATTTAGAATTTTACTTTTGTCTTTTTGAATTTCTACATTGTGGTATTTGATTACTTTTTAGTATGTCCGAAAGCTTAGTAGCTACTAAATAGTATGTGAGATGCATACTAAAACTGATACAAAAATGAAAGTGAACTTGAATGAAGGATAGATTTTCGATTAAAAGACTTGAATGAGCTGTTTAGTATAGTGGACAGGGATAGGTTCAACACTTTTCATTTTTTTACCCTTAAGACAATTTTAATATAGGATTTTGAAAACTTGTGAAATGGGACATTCTGCATAATGAGTACTTGTAACAGATTATTTCTACATTGTTGTGGTATTTGATTACTTTTTAGAATGTCCGAAAGCTTAGTAGCTACTAAATAGTATGTGAGATGCATAGCCTACTACATTGAGGGGCCCTGTCCGAAATCACATCCTATTTAGTATGGCAAATTACTTTTCCACATTTTGAGGCTACCTTTGGTGAGATTTGTTAATTTGAACCCAGGACCTAGGGATCATGTAGCTAGCAGCTTAACACAGTGAGCCACCAAGCTTGGGTTAGGGTTAGGGTTAGCTGTTTTTTACCTTGTTTAAAAACATTTGTCCTATGTGTTAAGTGTTATTATGGATGTTAGTCTTCAAAACATGCCTCTCCTACTTCAGCGGCACAGCTGTACCACTTTCTCCCCATACCTTGCTTTATAAGTCGGCTATCAATTGATACCAATAGTCTTGAACCCAGGACTTTGGGAACATATTGTAGAGAGTGTCTTAACACTGTGAAAAATTGGTTAATGAAAACATGCAACTCCAGTGTTTCTCTGTGTAAAGCTGCTTTACAAAGATAAACACTGGAGTTGCATGTTTTCATTAAAGGATCTACACCATGAATTTAAAAAAAATATTTGATATTTAATATCATATGGTGTATGTCCCTCAAACCTTTTTCAAAAGGTTTGAGCCTAAATCATCACTCAGATATACTCATCCCAAGTCAATTGTCTCTGGCTTATACAACACTTTCAGCTGCAATACCAAAACGTCCTCTTGGGCAGGGGGGGGCTACTGAGCAATTCTGTCTGGCCAGCATCAATGCAATGGCAATGCAAGTGATGTCACTTGCATTGCCATTCTGAAATGGCCTGTTCAGACACGCCCATTCTGAAAATCTCTGAAATGAGAATGAATGACTGAATGTTAAAAAAAAATATTTTTTGGGGTACAAGAGACACTGGGGAGCCCTGGACCAATTGGCATGAAACTTTGCACACACACTCCCAGTAGGCCAAGGAAGAACCACTACTCCAATGTGTTAAAATCTGCCTCATGTTAGCACTAGAACAGGCTTAGGGTATTCCATACCTGTAATATCATGAACACAACATCCAAACCCAAATTGGAATCCCATGATGAGGGGCCTCTAGTACAGAGCGCACCGCCAAAAACTTCTACTTCTGCCCAAAGGGAGCGCCACAAATATGAACAGTTGCAGTCTGTCATAAAAACTATTTCCCCCCCACAGCTTCCTTGTGTCCTTACAGATGCACCCCACAACTGACACAGCCCTGCATGGGTAGGCACTTCAACCAGGCCTGTTCTAGCTAAAGCTCTTAAAGTTGGCTTCCCTGTGTGATCAGCATTTGCTAGCAGGTTTATCTGTAAAAAAAAACAAGCAAAAAACACACCGGTTGTTCAGAAAGCTTCCTCCAGTCTTTGGAAAATGCTCATTTTATACTCCATCGTATGACAGTGTTGCTCGCCACAAGTCGTCACAACTACAAGATCAGGCTTAAGAGAGCTGTACCAAGCGGTGCCAAAACAAAGCCAGCTTTGTCACTGCACTGAACATCCTCAGTGCCAGCATCCTGAATACTGAGGCACGGTTCCATCTCACAGGATAGAATGTTTAATTCCAGGTCTTCTGCAGGGCAAGTCTGCTAGTCTAAGTCAACATAAAATTCCTCTGATCCTGGTTGAGAGGGCAGTGAAGCTGTTTTAGCCAAGGGCATGTTGTCACTGCCTGACATGTCAACCTTATCCTGTGTGTTTATCATCTCGTCTCTTTCTCCTATACAGATCTATTTTTCTCCTATACAGGCATGCTTTATGGATTTTAATGTTTACTCTTGTTTTTTTAGCCACAGGCCTGGTCTGGAAATCTATTCTCCAGCACTAAAACACTGACATACACTACCATTATGCATGGAGTCACAACAGAATAGGCACAGGGGAGCAAGACAGGCTCTGTTTGCTAAAAGCAAGGAAAGCTGTGGGGTGCTGCCATAGTGTAATAATGGTAAGAGCATCGACCACAGTCGCAACATTTCCAGGGTGGGGACCTGTGTTGTCTTTTATGCCGGTAGTTAGTTAGTGGCCTATGCATCAAGGTCCATGACAGACTGAGTGTTGGATATTGCCTAGGATGTTAGTGTTTGGCCAAGAGAGGTTCCACAGATATATACTGTATATATGACCATCCAGTTATGACAACAGCCTCTTCCATGCGTAGGCCAACACAGAATGGCCGACAGGGCAACACACTGTGAACACAAGCTCATGCAAACGATAGTAGGAAGTGATGAACTCGTCTGACCTCGCGGCTGGTGGCACTTGAATGTCATGCTTGAGTGTGCACCTGCAACTCACCGAGCACGCAGGGATGCCGTAGTTCGTCTGTTTGACTCCACTTGTCTAGTCGACTACAATGTAATTCTACCTATACAATGTTTTATTACAGACTGGATCACAATACCAGACTACTCACTATGCACTTTGCTAGCGATCCAGTTGAGAGGCGATACATATGTGCATGCATGTGTTTGCAGCAAACATAATGACATAAGTGTATTCACCTCTAATAACATGACATCTCCCCAGTCTTCAAAACAAGCCGGAAAGAGACACCACGGCAGGGCACGAGAACACAAGAGGCCTGAATTTGGAGTCATACGTCATAGATACAGTATGTCATAGGTGACTGACCACCACAAACTGGCCACATGAAGTCCAAGATCCATCTTGTTTTAGTGTTGGAGTGCTATTTTAATGACGTCACAATTACACACGTGCGCATAGACACACATATGATACTTAGCTTGTATGTTGCATTCAAACTTGTAAACATTCCTGCATTGAAGGGCTGTGTGTGTGTGTGTGTGTGTGTGTGTGTGTGTGTGTGTGTGTGTGTGTGTGCGTGCGTGCGTGCGTGCGTGCGTGCGTGCGTGCGTGCGTGCGTGCGTGCGTGCGTGCGTGCGTGCGTGCGTGCGTGCGTGCGTGCGTGCGTGCGTGCGTGCGTGCGTGCGTGCGTGCGTGCGTGCGTGCGCGTGTGTGTGTGTGTGTGTCTGGGCTCTGTATGCGTGTTTCAGCCAATCATGCTGATGTGTTGATGTTCATTCATGCCTGCCTTTTTTTATCTAAAAACATAGATGCGAGCGTGTGTGTATCAGTGTGTGTGAGTGTTTTGTGAGCGATACTCTCGACAGACTGGGTTATAATGAGATCCCTGGGGCTGAACGCAAGCTGCCTGTAAAACAACAGATGTGACTGGACTCCCTCATGCTCTTCACTCCACACTTGTCGACAGAGCTGTCACTCAGCTGGAAGTGAGGATGACTGACGCGTGAGGGTGCCACTGGCTTACTTCAGGTGCTGGGTGAACAGGAAGGAAATTCACCTTGGCTGACACTTGATCTTTTGGCTTGGTGCCTCTGAGTGGAATGCTCTCCAAACAAAATATGTGGGCTGGAGGAAAAACATCCTTTAAAATGTGAACAGCTCTATCACACACCGGAGATGTTATGCTGATGATACCTCAAGGCCGTGTGTCCACCAAAGCGTATTATCCCAGCTGAAAACACAAGGTGCTCATCTAAAACACACTCTGCATGATTGGGCATGAATGCCCAATCATCTAAACGTCATCATCGAAAACATTCATCCAAATTTTTTTTTAAACTCTGTGACCAGATAAAAACAATATCTTGTCTGTGGGCCTCTCTGATGTGGTCCACCTCGTAACATTGTTGTGAGGGTCCATGTCTCGACCCCATACAGCAGTACCGATTCCACTGTACAGCCGCATCGAGGTCATCTTCCATGTCAGATTTCAACACTCTCCTCATCTCATACAAGGCATTCCAGGCAAGTGCCCGCCAGACTTTCAGATCCTGTTCTGTCGAGGAAGTCCAGGCACAGAGATATTTGAATTCCTGACTACCTCGAGCTCCAGCCCGCTGGCAGTAGCAATGGTTTTGTTCTCCTCAGTGTTAAATGCCACGATAGTTTGGCATTGAGGCCGATCTTCCTGCACTCCATTTCTACTGCCAGTATTAATTCCCTTACTTTCTCTGCTGTGTTTGAGACTAGGGTAATGTCATCTGCATAGTCGAGGTCGTCCTCTGGACCAGTGTGAAACCCACTGTCTCCTCCCTGCTGATTATTGACATGAATTTGAAATATATTTTTCCACATACTTTTGTATTTTGTCATTTGGATGGAATTTTTATGTAATTTCTATCAATATACTGTATTTGTTTTCAAATTGACACATTTTAAACATTTACCGGTTTTAACTGTGAAATAAATAATGTTTTAAAAAGCACAATGTGAGATGTCACTTCTACTCCGCCTCTGGATTACCCACCCACAGAACAAATTCAACCACAAATGAGAGAAAGAGTAGGGCAGGTCTGGCAGACTTCTATCCAACAATTCAAAATAGTGCAACTGCAGATGAAAATAAGAGTGAAAGAAAACTAAGACCTAACCAAAATCCTTAACAACAAGAAACAGATGGGTTGGCCAGAATAAAAAAGTGGGAAGTCTGGTGAGCTATGAACTATGTGCCCGTCGCCAGACACCCATAAACTACCAAAACAACAAACTAAACTAAACTAAACTAACCAGTAAAGAAAGAAACGCCAAACAATACTTACAGGGAGGGGCAGTCAGAGCAATCACAATAAATACAGCACAGGTGAGTGTCTAGCCATGGACCAGAGCAGCAGAGCCAACCAGCAAGGCAGTGTAGTCACTAAACCAGAGACAGAAGAAGTATTAGTTTCCCTGTAGACAGACGACCCCCCCCCCCCTCCTCTTTTTTGTACATATTTTGTATTTCCTCATGCATTTTTTGTATATAATCGTTATTTTTCCATGCTTCACCCCCCCCCCCCTTTTTTTGTACATTTATTTTGTATTTTAATTTTTTTCATGCTCCTTTTTTTGGTACATAGTTGTATTTTTTCTGTATTATCTGTATTTTCATGTTGATTTTTGAACTGTTTGGTTGCTACTATATATGTCTATGAAATTAATTCAAGGACCCCAACGGAAACAAGTCCGCAAGGACTTTTTTGGCCGGACCTTTTAGTCAAAAGCATTATAAATGTAACTGTGTTGTTTTACATTCTTTTGCCTAATAACAATTTCAATCAATCAATCAATTAGTGAACAAATAATAATAGTATTGCTGTAGTAGACTGAGGTGTGCATATGTGCAAGCACATAACAATATACAAAGTGAAATTGTGCCTGAAATTCTTTATTTTACTTGCACTACTGACTAGTACATAAAGAATTAATTCAGGGTGTGCTTTTTCACCTGTCTTTCTTTTTCAGACGGCAGAAACCCAGTCTGGAAACTGCCAAAAGCCCCCCAGTCAAATGTTACTGCAGAGTGCCAACAGCATCACAATAGTGGATCTGTGTTAGAGAAAGAGAAACCACACACCAGCAGACACATGGACACATGCGTGGGCACACACACACACACACACACACACACACACACACACACACACACACACACACACACACACACACACACACACACACACACACACACACACACACACACACACACACACACACACACACACACACACACACACACACACACACACACACACAAATATCACCTCTGCTCCTGGGCACACAGCCACTGCAGCCTTTCAGTCAATGGAAGCTTATTGTGCTATAATTGTGGCCCCTCCAACAGGAACCTGCTGTAGAAACCTGTGGTGGTGTTGTGTGGTGAAACAAACCAAGCAGACTGGGGAAAAGTTGTTTTGTATCAAAAAAGGGATTGATCCAAGCAGTGGCTTTAGGGTCTTACACAAAATGTTGCACGTAATGTACTACACTGATTCAGTACTCTATCTCAAACCAGCTCAGCGCCTGGCTTATAGTGAAGTGTATTACCAGTGGCCATTGGCTTGAAATGGAACAATATAATCTTACAGTCGATCTTAAAATATTTTAGGCTGCCCGGTGTTAAACTATAGTTAATCCCCATACTGTGACAGGCTTATTGCTCAGCTCCCCGGTTTCTCTGTGAGACATGTCATTAGCCAGATAATCAAACTTATTCGCATTATCAGTGCCTCATTTTAATGAGCTGTGCAAATCCACAGCACAGCCGCCAGAAATGAGCCATCAGACAATAAGGCCCATTTGCCTGCTCTCAAATACGCCAGAGCTTGGTTAATGTATCTAAATCAAGGTAACAACAATGGCAACATTTCTAATTCAACTATATTTTCTTATTTATCTGTAAGACTTTGGGGTTTGTGTAAACAAACTAATTAATGGTGGAATTTCTGTTTGGAATGCCTGCCGTTTTCTGTTTAACCAAGTGTTACAGCATGGCAGAACATCATTATTGACTGTACTGGAAGAACTAGAACTAATTCATTTGATCGATTAAAACACAAAAGTATTATTGGAGGTTCATGTCCATTATGAGAGGAGACTACAGTATGTAACCTGCTTGACACAGCTGATGAATAATTTACCAAAAGCTTAATATACTGTCTAAGCCTGTTAGGTTAATATGGCATAAAAATCAGTTTAACCACTTTAACCCTATTTTATACTTCAGCTATTTTGAGGAGGGCGGATCTTAAATATTTGATGAATTTTGAACATATTTAACAACACAAATCGTCTGATATGGGGGTCTGAAATCTTTTTAGATGGGGGTCCACGGAAAAATACATATGGGGGTCCTTGATATGAACCACTGAGGCAGAGTATGGACAGAGACACAGACAGGGAGGGAAGTGCAGGTACAGTACAGACTGCAGTGGCTGATCTCAGAGCAGGAAGCTGGCACACTGTTTGCAAGGCAGACAGATGGTGTCTCTGACAGCTGTGAGAGTCACTGGGAATTATGCTACACTTGTGATACTCGGACTTCACGAAGTGTGATTTTTTTATTAGCTCTAATTTCAACATACATTACACTGCCACACACACTACTTGAAGCCCTCTTCTACGGCAATCCAAATGACACAGGGATCCAAATGAATCTGTCCATTTGCCCCTTACAGGTTCATTTGGGCATATTTCTACACGAGATAAAAAAGAAACTGAGGATTTTACAGGCATGTAGAAAAGCAGTGTGAAGATAATATCAAACAGATTTGTAACATCTGACTTTCTCTGTTTAAAGCTGAACTTGGAAAATTTAGTTAACCTCTGAAATAAAATTGCTGTGTAGATGATGTCTTAAAAAGAAACATTTTTGATTATATAAATTGATGACTCTACTGTATGTATGTTATTTTGTTGTACAACATGGCCAAGTGACGGAAGTATAAACTACAAAAGGGCACTCCATGGAGCATGTATCTCTTCCAAGGCTGGGTTGCCTAGCCAGGGCTGTGTAAGTCAGGGGTT
This sequence comes from Gymnoscopelus braueri, assembly GCF_963280865.1. Taxonomy (NCBI): domain Eukaryota; kingdom Metazoa; phylum Chordata; class Actinopteri; order Myctophiformes; family Myctophidae; genus Gymnoscopelus; species Gymnoscopelus braueri. The sequence goes on from NC_137615.1 coordinate 22,367,104, forward strand.
GCATGGGGAAAATAAAATAGCGTTTCTATGACATGTTGTGCAACTTTGCACATTAGTGGGCAGAAGTGAAAGTGCTTTCGGAGCGATAGAGGACCCCAACATGCGATTCCAATTTGGGGTTGATTGGATGTTGCGTTCATGATACTGTATATTAAATTATAAAGAAATAGGTCCTGAAATATGTTTGAAGACAGTTTCAGGCAAACAGTATGGAATATCAAAACCTTGACCTACTGAGAGTGTGCATGCAAGTTTGACCCCCATCGGTTCAGTGACATTACAGTAGCTGTGCAAATACACGCATACAAACACACACACGTACAGACCGGCGCAACAACATCATGTCCGACAACGAGCTTGACAGAGATAATTATATATATATATATATATACATATATATATATATATATATATATATATATATATATATATATATATATATATATATATATATATATATATATATATATATATGTTTTTTTTTTTTTTTTAGTATCATTGTAAATGTAACATTGCTTGCTACTTCAACACTATTGACTGGTCAGGGTGCCATCTATCATTCCACTTGTGCACATGGGTACACCTTCTCTCACTTAAGTTTCCCTCTCATTCTTACACTCTCCATTTCATGGAACACAGGTGCAAGTATTCAAAGGCTCTCATTTGTAGTAGCAAGCAATGTTATCTCTCTCAATGATCTCCATTTTTACAGGTCATCTCTTCCATCTAAAACTTAATCTGGCTGAGAGTAGACAGCAGAAGGAGTGAGGTGGTGCGGGGGGGGGGCGGTGAACGGGACAAACCAAAACTTGAGCTTTTGCCATTGCCATTACAAATTGCAGCTGTCAGCATCACAAAAGAAATGGTGTTACGGTTTTTGTCTGTGACAGATATGTTCCGTTGACATAGAATATAACTGGTGTTTTCAATTGAATTTCCACCCATTCAACCCATTAAAACTGACATTAATTCAGTGTTAGAATATAATTTTCCAGTGTGAGTGCCCCAATCAGAGCTTAGTGGAAGTGGAGAGTGTAGACTGTCTGGCTGCGCTGTTCTGCTGAGAGGGACTGGTTAAGACATTGGCATAGGAGAAGGGAGAGAAAGAAAGAGAGCGAGGGAGGGAGGGAGGGAGAGAGAGAGTAGCAATAGAATGAGAAAGAGAGCAAGAGAGGGAGAGAGAGTCAAGAGGGAGAAACAGACAGACTGACCGATTGACGGAGGGGAAAAAACTGTGGATATTTAGAGGGGATGTGGAGGAGAGGTGTGAGCGTGTGTGTGATTGGCTTGATTTCCCTCGCGGGTCTTGCATGTTGGGTGGGGGGTGGGGGGGGGGGGGCTCTGTCAGGGATCAGGTAGAGCTCCTAATGCTGTTTTCAAATGCATCACATTGTTATCTGCAGGAAGGCGCTTCAACTTTATGGACAAAGATTACCGGTCATCATTGCCTTCTCAGAGGAAATGAATGTGTGAGTGGAGGGGAGGGGAAGGCAATTTCTTGTTTGCTCTCCCCTTCAACGCAAACTCCCCCACCCCCATCACCCCTGTCCTCTTGCCTAGAAACACAGAGTTGAGATTTTCTCTATTATGTTTATTCATGCTGAAAATCTTTCATTAGGGCTCTTTACTTTTTCGATGTGTTTGGATGTTGACTGCCTGCCAGTGCTCCGTCTTTTCTGTTTCATCATGCTTCCCTTTGTTGGCTTGTTCTTTGTGTTATTATTCACTGTGTGTGTGTGTGTGTGTGTGTGTGTGTGTGTGTGTGTGTGTGTGTGTGTGTGTGTGTGTGTGTGTGTGTGTGTGTGTGTGCGCGCGCGCGCACGCGCACATGCGCTTCCTGGCTGCCTTGCTGTTGTTTTTCGTCAAAGTTGTGTGAGGATTTGTTCTGTTTATTGCCTGTCTGGTTCCCCAGAACCATTTGGCTCTACCTTCGTTCCTGTGATAGTAGTTGGATGTCTCTCAGGAGTCCTCGCTGCAAACTGGCCCATGTTGGCACGTCTTGGTGTTTATGAGACAGCGGGCATGTGTTTGGTCCCACCTGGCAGGGGGAGATAGAGGGAGGGGGGGTGGATTGCAGGGGCAGAGCGAGTGTGAATGAGAGGCCTGTTGTGACACTGTGGGGAGCGGGTGGGCATATTGGAAAGCAGCGGGTGCCCAGCCAATCTGGGAGGCTGCCTGCGCACCCCGACGCAGCCGCCCCAACGGAGGGAGAGGCTCTGATTGGCTGCGGCTCAAGATGGACAGGGGCAACGAGTGAGGAGCCTTGCCAAGGACCCAGTCAGAGTGCACCTGGCCCGCTGTCACATGACCGGAGATGTCTCAGACAGGACCTTTGTGCTTCTGTCTGTATGCATGTGTGTGTGTGTGTGTGTGTGTGTGTGTGTGTGTGTGTGTGTGTGTGTGTGTGTGTGTGTGTGTGTGTGTGTGTGTGTGTGTGTGTGTGTGTGTGTGTGTGTGTGTGTGTGTGTGTGTGTGTGTGTGTGTGTGTGTGTGTGTGTGTGTGACTGCTTTGAAGTCCTTGGTTCAACTTGTTTTTGTTGTGACCACAAGAGGAATGAAGGCCCACCTCCTCCCTCCTCCTGCTCCTCCTATCAGGAGGAGTTGTACGTTTGCCAGGAACCAAAGATTGGACGCTTCACTTTTCAGATTCAGTTTGGATTCCTCTTTGTTTATCACCTAATTTGATTTAATTCTCGCGTCTTTAATCTCTCCGGGGCTCTCGGGGAGGCCCATTAGAAGTGTTCTGCCTCTTTGCCTTTAGAATACCAATAAAACACACACTGAATAATACATTCCAAAACCACATTCCCAGAGCCACGCCTCCTCATCTTGACCCTTGCATTCAGAGTGTACGCTGGCAATCCAGAATAAACATTTGGCCACTTCTCCATCACCGTGACAACTTCTCCATGTGCATTCATATTTTATTGGAGATAAACAAAGCATTAGGAAATACCATTGTTTGACTGGCCTCTTTTTTTTCATTTTAGAGGTTTGGAATTGACAAGCTAAGGCAGAAGGAGCGAGTGCATTCTCCGGCAGCGGCAACAGCCGCGGAACGTCCGCGGAACTTCCGGTGGAGGAGCGGCAGCTCCCGGCAGTGACTGCCGGCGGTGGAGCGTCAGCTGCCGGCGGAGCAGCGGAACTGCCGCGGAAACTGCCGGTGGAGGAGCGGCAGTCGCGGAACTGCCGGTGGAGGAGCGGCAGTCAACTTCTTTTTCCGCCGATAAAGTATAGTTTTGGACCATGACGGAGCCGCGCCGAATCAGCAGACCTTGAGGCCAAGGAGTCGCGCCCGAGCGCCTCCAGGCGCGAGTGCCCGCGACGACCGGCCGATGGTCTGCTATTCGACTAAGCGGCGTCCGAGTTATGTACCGATAGGCACAGAATCGTAAATAATATTAGTGGGGACTGCGTTACACAAACGCAGCACACTCCCAAAGCTGACGCCACCGGCAGCTCCAGCCGCCGCCGCCGCCGCCGCCGCCGCCACCGGCAGCAGCCGCTGCCGGAAAATGCACTCGCTGTCCCTCAGCTAAGGTGCAAATGTATATTTAATAGACAAAGGCCTGTTCCTTTGAACCCTTTCAAAGGCATGTTATCAACTCCCTTAAGACACTTAATGGGTTTTAGAGCATGGATATGATGTCAAAACTGCATATTCCCACTGTTGCGATTCATACTGACAGCTCGAGGCAGCGGACACGTTACACTGTGTCCAATCTTATAACTTGATTACACTGTGTCAATGATTAAGAATGGAACCTGTACAATAGAATTGTATACTGTAGCCAGGAGGTCTATGATATTTGTGGATGCATTTGCTTTTGAAACAATTCACATACTGTGCATTGTTGCTTGAGCGTTTACTTCAACTTGGGGAAAGAACAGATTTGTATCATCTGTCATCTAAATCTCCTGGCTTGTTCTTGGCTCTTTGGATTCTTGTCCTTGATCCCAAATGACCTCTGGCTCTGGAAGGATGTGACCCAGGAAAAGGAAATTACCCAGAGGAACTGCAGCTATTACTGAATGTCTATTATTCCCAAACTCAGCACAAAAAGCACAGCGAGAATGAAGAGCTATAAGGGACAGGAGCAAATAGGAGCGGAAGATGGAGAGTGACTGTCTACTGTCGTGAAATGTGTTGTTCTGTGTGAGGACAAAAGGGAAATCAATAGCAAATATTGATGTCAAGCTCAAGGCTCACTTGTATCATTGCTGCTTTGTCACTCTCCTGCTGTCTCTGTCTCTCTTCCTCCCTGGTTGTGCTTTCAAAGGTGAGCGGTGGCACGGTGTCTGTCTTTGTCTCAGTTTCATGATACAAGCCTGTTGAGAGGATGCCAAAGTTAGCGTGCTCGTGTCCGCATGTGGACCATTCAGCCAAATTACAACTCGACACATTATAAGTGCCATTAATGATGATTGAGAACTGCTTTAGCCAGTTAATGTCCAGGTATGAAATGGTCAGCTGTCAGTCTTACCCAGAGATCCACTAACTCCTGTGTGTGTGTGTGTGTGTGTGTGTGTGTGTGTGTGTGTGTGTGTGTGTGTGTGTGTGTGTGTGTGTGTGTGTGTGTGTGTGTGTGTGTGTGTGTGTGTGTGTGTGTGTGTGTGTGTGTGTGTGTGTGTGTGTGTGTGCGTGCATGCATAATCGTGTGCGTGAGTGCGCGTGTGCGTGCGTGGTTGTGTGTCCATATCATTTTATGTGAGCACAGTATTCACCTGTTTCCTAGGCTGTGTGTTCGATCGACATTTTCACGTCGATCGATTTGGGCTGTACACAGACAGACAAACGGACGGACAGACAGGGGAGAAGACTGCGTTGGGGCGAAAACATAGTCTTGGCCACGCCTTCGGCCTATCGGAGACAATTAGTATTACCTTGATGCTGCTTAAGTTGACCACACCACTCAACAAAAATCCAGGAACACTTGTATCATCAATATGCATTAGATGATGATGATGATGATGATGGAAGTAGACCACTCACATTTCCGGATGTTCTGAGCAGGGATACAGTACTGACTGTGAATGAACTTGGTGTAGAAATGAGCAACAGATACCAGTGGAAGCAGCATGTGACTCAGATCTCAAGGGCACTCAAAGGATGATAATGAAGATGATAACATTTAATTTTATATTTAACAGCAGAGTATTTCAAATATAGTTGGTTTTGAATGCTAGATATTAACAATGTACATTTATAGGCCAATATTGTACAAAGTACAGTCAACACAGTATGTATAACCAGTGTTGGGAAAGTTACTTTAAAAAAGTAACAAGTTATAGTTACTGCTGTAAAAAAAAGTAACTAGTTACTTTTGCGTTACTTTTATTTATTTATTTTTGCTTCAAAATGCATGTATTTTTCATGTTGCTGAAGCACAAGGTGACAACTCTCAACTTTCATCTATTGTAGCTCACTGTGATGAAAACTAGTAGATAGGAATAGCTAAATAATGTCTTTAACAACAACATTGCAACCATGTCATTTTAAATTCTGCCTGGCTCAGGATTATACCTTTCCTTTTTTGATACAATACAGAAAAAGGTAAGAATTGATTACGCCGATCGTCCCCACACAACAGTTGAGCTGAGCGGGTAGCCCCGCTGCTCGCAGCTGTGGCAAGCGGAGGGGGAAGTCACAGACACAGCTAGAGTGAGAGTAGAAGTCGGATCATAATGAACCTTTAATTCTCTGAAGTTGTCGGCTCATTTCACATGAAGTAACGAGTAACGCTGCCACTGTGTCTTAAAGGTAGGGTAAGTGATATTTTTTGGTTAAAACAAAAAGTATTTTGTTAAAAGGTTAAAATACTATATTCTGATAGTAATCATTGCTATAGATTGTTTTTTCAGTAACAGATGTTTCCCTGTCTCTCCAGCTCTTTAATAAACAGAAAATACATTTTTCGGTAGGTGTCAAAATCTCAGCCAATCAGGAGAAAGTACCCATTTTTAAGCTTAATTTGTATAGTTTTCCAGTTCCAATTTTGTCTGCTCATTTCTTAGTGTCATCACTTCCAATTTCACTTGTTTAATCTATATCCTGATTTAATTCTCTGTCCTGGTTGGATAAAATTGGAAATGAAACTGAAACTGAAACGAAAATGCATTTTCTGTTTAATTAAGAGGTGGAGAGACAAGGAGACTCCTAATACTGAACAAACACTCTATAGCAATGAGTACTATCAGAATATAGAGCTATTTAACACTTATTTTAACCAATGCAAATCACTTACCCTACCTTTAACTTTGCACACATACTCCTAGTTGGCCAAGGAAGAACCATTGATTTTTCAAATCAGCCACATGGAGATCTGAGGAGCGCAGTTTAATACTTGTACATGCTTTTTAAACAGGCAATTTATTTTTAAACACCTAGATTTTCCTTGGCAGGCACATGCTGTGCTGAGGTATGAGGGCTCTCTCTGCCCTTGCATTTACAAGGCCTATCTGGCTCGGGCTGAGAGAGATTATGTGCTGGATGCATAATAAAATATTTTCATTTAACTTAGCCAGCAATGTCTTTGTAATCATGTATACAGTACCTGTCAACAGCCTATGTGAAAACACTGTAACTTAATGTTTAAAAAATAGGCTACTAGTAGATTTGTGTTGATGATGATGATGATGATGATAACCATCTACTGTACTCTTTAAGCTAGATGGTTTCTAACTGACAATGAATGTTCCAACCCATGACGTTCTGTTAGCTTATGCTGACTAAGGTACTGTAAGATGAGGGGAAAAAAATGTGCCAGTGCTTTTGAAATCTCAAGATAATATTATGTAAACAATCACTCACAGATTGTGCCCAAGGGTTTTGGCTTGTATCCTTGCAACATGACAGTGTTCAGATGTAACTGTCTATGTGTCAATGGCTGGAGCACCCCTGTCATGAGCTCAATTCCTTCTGGGATAGAATTAAATTTAGATTTAGAAAATGTATGCACCTATAAGAGCTTACATACTATGTGTACATATCTTAAATACCCTTTGCCCAGATCATGTGTGACAATCCCCTGACGTCTGGCATTTTGTTTTATAATGCTATTTAGTTCTTATATTCAACTAAGTGTCAACTGCATAGCCGTTCACTTCATTGAAAATTGAATATCAGTCAAAGGAAATTGTTATAAAATACGTTGTGAAACATTTGTGAGTGTTGTTTTGTTTGTTTTGTGTTAATGACGTGTGGTTTAAGACTCTCCTCTGGTGGAGGAGGTGATTTATGTGCCATGCAGGAAGGAGGCTACACATCTTGCTGACACAATCAACAGGAGTTACTGCATGTCCGCCCAAACACCATGCTCACTTTGAAGGTGGACCAAAGCAAGGCATAAACTAGGTTTGGGTCATTACCACAAGAACACAGACAAACGCACGCACGCACGCACGCACGCACGCACGCACGCACGCACGCACGCACGCACGCACGCACGCACGCACACACACACACACACACACACACACACACACACACACACACACACACACACACACACACACACACACACACACAATTGTCATCAGGCAGAAGTGAAGTATGCATTTCCACGGAGCATAAATAAACATGGAAGCACATACATGTGTATGTATACACATGTATGTCGTCTGCCTGAGCATAAATATGCTCAGTCAGACCACCACTCGAGCAGTCCAACAAAAGTCCCCCCCCCCCCCCCCCCCCCACGAGTAATTTATCTAAAACAAAACAGAAATGTGTAAAGTCAATTTCCACTTTAATGGGAGTAAATGAAATAATTAGCAATACGTTGTGTCACTTATTAGGAGACTCTGTAAAGTATACAGTATTTATTGTGAATTAATGATGTTTACATCTATCCTTATCAGAAAGACACAGACTTGGGAGACTGGGGAGCTGGGGGGACTGTCATTCCAAACAGAGTGAAGCAGAGTATTTAATGGACATGCTTTGATTTGGTTTGTGCATAGGAGTGTGTACATTTATTTTGCCTTGGCGCTCATTGTCTTGAAAGCTGTCAAGTCTTGTCTTTACACTCTTGAATCATTAAATACAAAGGTGTTACAGGCAGTAAGAATTAGTTTTAATTTCCAACTGCATAGTAATAAATACCTAGAATTGGATCCTAACCAACATATTCCCCTTCATAAACTACTAGGTTCACTGAGCAATGCACAGCTGGACTTGCAAGCTTCATGCATAGTAGCATACATACAGTGTGCATTTATGTATTCAGTATGCACATGCACATACTGTAGTGCACACCAGAACAGGCATGCTCCTCAGCCACGGCCACCACATACTGGAAATGTATATAGCGTGCACGCACACGCACACGCACGCGCACACACACACACACACACACACACACACACACACACACACACACACACACACACACACACACACACACACACACACACACACACACACACACACACACACACACACACACACAAAGCTCCTCAGAGCCTCAGTGCTTCTAGTTTGAAGCCTGTCCCATTGGTGTGACAGTGTTCTGAATACCAACAAGAAGAGAAAGGACAACAGCAGTGACCTTTCATCAGGTTGGAGCAAGATTGGCTATTTTCGGCGAGCGGCAACATCGTATGACAAGAGTAAAAAATTAAGCAGTAGGCACTCCTGCCTTTGCATCATCTTGTAGTGTGTGCTCAGGGCTGCATGGGTGTGATTAGGAACAGCTCGAGTTTCTCCTGTTCCCGTAAACTACCCATCTTGTCTCTGTTGGTCTCCATCTGCCTCTGTCTGGATCGCTGTCTCTGGCTTTGTTCAGACTGCAGGCAAACATGATTTGTTTCTGAAATACGATCTAGGACTGACTGTCCACACTGTGGACACGTTACCAGTTTATTATTTATTGTCTCCACCAGGTTGAAGGCGTGGCCGAGACTATGTTTTCGCCCCGTCCGTCCGTGTGTCCGTGTTTGTCTGTCCGTCCGTACGTTAACAGCTAATCTCCGGCACTGTTGGACCGATCGCCATGAAACTGTGCACGCACACTCCTTGGAGGCCAGAGCAGAACCAGTTGCCCAAATGTTTCGGCTTGTTATAGCGCCACCACCAGGCCAATTTTTGCAAACACACATTTTTGGCTATTACTCCAACATTTCTTTTGTCAAAAAATCATGCAAATCAGTACACATTATCTCTATGGTCAAGTGATCAAGACGGATCTGTGGGATCTTTCATATTTCTTCCTAATTGGCTAAGATTGGCTTCCAAAGTTAGCAGGAGTTGTCCGAACAAAATGCCTCAAACCATGAACGCAGCGTGCAATTGACGTGAAACTTTGCACGCACATTCCCACTAGGCCAAGGAAGAAATGCCACCCTGTTTTATTCAAATCAGCCTCATGGTGGTGCTATAACAGGCCGATTCGCGTTTTAACCTATAACTGAACCAACTGGGGTGAAACTATCAAGCACACTCCCTAGAGGCCAAGGAAAAACCTCCACCCTGCATTTTTCACAACTCCCTTTTATACCACCACAAGGAGGCCGTTTTTTTATATTACTCCTACAGATTTTGTCCAAACATCACACAAATCGGTACACAAGACGCATCTGTCGGATCTGTCATATTCCATCCTGATTAGCAAAAATTGTCATTTAAAGTTTGCAGGAGTGGCTCGTCCTGAACAAAATGCCTCAAATCATGAACGCAGGGTGCGATTGCTTTGAAACTTTGCACGCACATTCCCATTTGGCCGAGGAAGAAATGCCACCCTTTTCACATTGTCCTGTTATAGCGCCACCAGGAGGCCAATTTTTGCACAAAAAAATCATATTAGTCCTACAGATTTTGTCCAAACAAATAAAAAAACGCAAATCTCTATAGTCATGTGATCAAGACGGATCTGTCCGATTGTTCATGTTCCAACCTGATTGGCTAAGATTGGCATCTAAAGTTTGCAGGAGTGGCCCGTTTTTTAACAAAATGCCTCAAATCATGAACGCAGTGCCCGATTGCCGTGAAACTTTGCACGCATATTCCCTCTGGGCCGAGTGGGAAGATTGGCTAAGATTGGCATCTAAAGTTTGCATGTCTGTGCAATAACTTCATCAACATTTATCCCTCAACTTCAACAGATTCCACTCACTTCTATAATGACTGAATTCCAAACATTGCTCAGTGGCCCACAATAAAACTACCTGACCTGGCGGAGAGTGGATCTGAGCCAGCACTTTTTCTAGTTATTATGTATAATTATTATTTGTAGTACTAATGCTTAGCTTATACAATATTGTATGACGCGGCTGAAATTAGCCGATATACAAGCAAGTATAAATCAAACTAGTGTCCGAGTGTTCAAACTGAGACACATCTTTAGAAGATTTTAATGTCAAACCACTTAGGAATGTGGTTCAAATCTGATTAGAAAAAGTTTCCATGTGGTCTTTTGCTGTTCAGACTTGATAAACCAATCGGAGTCCAATCTGGATAGGCCAAAAATCTGATTTGGGCTTCCAGTCTGAACACAGCCAGTCCCTGTGTCCAGCCTGATTTATACTTCGTCGTATGACAAAGCATACATTAAGCATCTCTCTCCCACTCTCCATCTCTGGTTCTTTTCCTCTCTCAGTGCCATGCTGTTCCCTGTTTCTTTCATCTTTGCTTCCATCCTGCTGGCCCTGCAAAGAACCCTGCCCTCCCCCAGATATTTTTGGGCAGTGGTGGAAAGCAACTAAGTGCATTTACTCAAGTACTGTACTTAAGTACAATTTTGAGGTACATTTACTTTACTTGAGTATTTACACTTTTCAATTTTATACTTCTACTCCACTCTCAGAGGCAAATATTGTACTTTTTACTCCACCACAATTATTAGTTACTTTACTTTGTAGATTTTGATTATTAATACAAATCATACATTAACCAGTTAAGCCTTATTTCATACTATGGCTAATTGAAAATCTACAAGCTCACAACGCGTTTGTAGATCAGCTATTTTCAAAAAGGTTTGATATATTTTGAAAGATTGTAGTATTTTTATTTTGGTACTTATTTTAAGTATATTTTGATGTTCTATTTTTTACTTTTGAATACAGGACTTTTACTTGTAACAGAGTATTTCTACATTGTGGCATTGTTACTTTTACTTAAGTAACAAATTGAAGTAGTTCTTCCACCACTGTGTGTTTTGTATGTCACCTCAGTGACAGTGAGTTAACACTTTCCTCACTGCTGATATCCAAGACCTGCTGTCAGTTACCTGTTAACTGACACAGCAGGTCTTGGACATCGGCAAGTTCATTAACATTCTGCGACGTTCCCCCAATGGCTACCGTGACGTCAGTGTTTCTGTGGAAACTCATTCAGGCACCGGGGTCAGATTCTCATTCCGCTGGCATCATATTACTATTCATCTCATCCTATTTATTAGACAATGCTATTTTTATATTTGGTCTGCATTCTAGCCTGATAATGACCTTGATGGAAAATTCCTATTACTGTTACCCTCTGTTGGATACATAATGTAATAATCTAAACTGCTTAGACAGGTTCACATACTGTAGCCCCGTGGGACATGACCATTTGCATTTGGAAATGAAAACCCAACGGCAGTGAAAAAAACACCTGATTGGCTCACTAATATGTGTTTAATTGGTCAGACCGAGCTCTTTATTGCACATCAGAGAGCCTAATGTATTATGTGAGCCATAGCAGGGATTTCAGCTGGGATTTGTATTAGCCAGCCAGACAGACCTGGAGGGTAATACAAGAGCTGACATGGTTTTAATTACACAGTAATCACCCCTACAGAGATGCAAAACCCGAGAGACTCACTAGTCACTACCTGTGGGGGGTACGGTTTGGAGCAATCACAAACACCCTCAGAGAGACGAGTCTTCCTCTCTCCTGTATTTTTTAAATGGCTCTTATTCTGCTTCAATTGGAACAGCACCGATAGGTATCAGCAGGACTGTTCCCCATGACATATTCAAACAATTAGAACAAGTAGGATGTTGCGTGGATGCTCCCTCAGATTTCATTATTTGAACGTAGAGTCGATAGGAAGAATCTGTATGGGTTTTGATTTGGTATGTCTTCCCTTCCCTTCCCTAAACAGTTAACTGTGCCCTTGATCAAGCCACTGAACCATTGCTGCTGTAATAGAACAGCTCTATAGCCACTGGCACAAAACCGAGCCGGTAAAGGGGAACTCCCAGGTGTGGGTGTGTAAATGTTTGCACTGCTCCCTGTCTTTCCACAGGACTCCAGAATGACAGATGAAGTCATTTAATTCTCATTGGATCCTCTGCAATCCCTCCACCGGTGTACAGGTAGGGTAGAGTAATTGAATACCTCGTCCAATAATCCCACCTCCTCCTCTTATCAGAACTTGTCAGAGAACACCACTCTTCTCTTACACCTCAGTCACGTAGGGTATGCATACATAAACATAAACCCTAATCTCTTTGAGAAATGCATCTGGGTACCCCAGACAACAGATGGAGAAAACAAAAATCCTATCTGCCAGAATATCAACTCCTCGTCTCAGTCAATCTTTCCTTGATCTCTTTTTGACCTAAGAAGATATGAGAAGCTCTTTTCTTATGCTTCCCTGTCCTCAGAAGTGCATGAAGACACACCCATATACAGACACGGACACTCGCATGTCACGCACGCACACTCAGCCCATAAACTTGAACGCACATGCTCACACATTTTAATTAGCTGCACTGTTTCATAGTGGGGAAAGCACTAAACTGTATAGGCTAATTAATCTTCACAGTCTGTGTTTTCCTTTGCTAGTCCACCTCAGGGAGTGGCCCAGCCCAGGTCAGTCTCCATTTGGCTGAGTTTATCTGCTGGGAGACAGGAAACAATAAAGTTGGAAATCTTAAGAGGTGACGGGGGAAACGTCCTCAAATTAATACCCTCTTGGAGTCAATTGACTGTGCAGTACATTAGTGGTTAATTCCCAGAACCAGAACGTGGAATGCCAATCGTTATCTGCAATATTGGCTTTCGTGTGGGTATATGTTTGTCTGTGTGTGTGTGCGCATGTGTGGGGGAAGTTGGTCACACGCTGCTTCTCATTTGTGTCTCCTCAATAGCCTTTTGTAAGCTCTCTCTCTCTCTCTCTCTCTCTCTCTCTCTCTGCATGCATTGTAGACTACTGTATGCCAGCATGCATGTGTTTATTATACATGTCCCAGACATTTCTGAGAACAGAAGCCCCATTCATAATATCAACAAATTCAGCTTGGCCTTCCTTGGATGTCTATGACTAAGCATTTCCTGTGGTAATGTGTCAGTTATGGCCGTCTTTGTTTGTCACAGTGCTGGTATAAGATCACAAAAGCGGAAGGAACTTGAGAATGCAGAAACCCACAATGAACTCATGAAGGTATCTATAATCCTTACAGCGTCCTGACGGAAAAGGGCAAAATGCTGATCAGTTTGCTTAGATAGCTATAGGCTAACAGTAATAAACCTGCTTTTAAGCCTGTGAATAAAAACTAAAATGCAAGAACAAAAAAAAGTTTATTTTTGGTGTATTGTATGAGTCTGAGGCTGATGGTGCTACACCCCCGCAGACCCCCTGCACGCAAACAAATGGTCATGTACACATTTGATTATTTCTCCCTCTCTCTCTCTCTCACTCTCACACACACACACAAATGGTCACGAACACATTCTATATTTTTCTCTCTCTCGCACGCACGCACGCACACACACACGCACGCACGCACAGAGACACCACAAGACTAATCCTCTTAAGTGTCAGTCTGAACTGTAGGGCCACAGTGGATCCCATGCCCCTGCTGTGGGGCCCGCCTCCTTGTGACTGTTCATTTCCTGGCCTCGGTGACACCATCCCAGCTTCTCTCAGTCCAAAAATCACCCACAGTTTTCCTCTGCTGATACTCCTCTAGATACCTTCTGTCCTTTCACCGTCTTTAATTAGCTTTTTGCTTCCTCACAAATCTTCCCTAGAATCCTGTATCCTTTGTTTGTGTTCACTTTGTATGTGTTGTGTGTTTGTTTCTCCAGCAGAGTAAATATTGTATACTCATCCGCCCATGACCTTTCCAAATGATCTATTTCCACCTGTGTGTCAGAGGTTCCACTGTAAAATCCTCATTGTTAATTTGTTAAAATGAGAGTAATTTGTCTTTATTGTGTTTTATCCTTAATTATTATATATTTATGTACAGTATACTATTGCAGCAGGGCAGTGTTATACACCATGTATCTAGAATAGAGATGTGAAGGCTACAGGGCCTGCACTTCACATCTAAATCTTCTTCCACTTTTTTCCACTATGTGACGTAACATATCTACACGTTTTAATAATTGTACATATATCATCTAATGCAGTGGTTCTCACAGTGAGTTCCAGGGAACCCTAAGGGTTCCTTTAGGGGTTCCAAATGGGACCCTTACAGGTCTGCAACTCTGAGAGTGTGCAAATGGAACCAAATGGACCGTTACTGGTTCCATTTGCACACTCACAGGGTTATGGGATCTTATGGGGGTCTTATGGGCTCATAGCGCGGCACTCGGTGCCACGCTATGAGCTTGTAGATCTGCTATTTTTGAATAACCAAAGAAATCTTAAAATGACACAGACGCGTTCCCGGTCTTAGTGGATTAAGGCCAGAGTGCTACAGTATGTCATATTTAGTAGGTTTAAGCAGAGTGTAGAAGAGAGTTGCGTCACGCTTCGATCTCGCCGCAAAGCCGCGATGTTGCCTCCTGTAGTTCCAAACATTGGAACTTCCTCACTGAGATGGAAAAGAGAACTTCCGCATTCCATTCTCTTACAATGGGAGTCAACGCTAGAGTCGTCACTCTCATAGTTATATCACGCTGGGTCCAAGCCCACCTCCACCCATACAGTATATGCAGGACTGCTGCGCCACACCAACCCAACGTCTGTGATGCCACGCGGACCAAGTGGCTTTGTGCAG